>NC_063047.1:40748332-41048332 GCF_018812025.1 Megalobrama amblycephala
GATGATGGATAACTGATTTCTGGCTAAACTAACAGGTCGAAGTAACTTATTGCATAATATTGCATCAAACATATTCCAAAAAGCCCATGAGCACAACAGCTACTTGTTAGATTTGTTACAATGCAGTGTCTATATTTATATCAACTATTAAGACCGAATATGTATTGCTGTATGTGATTTATAACATAAAGTAAATGATCTACGATGAAATCAGTCTGGGGGCTTTTAAATGACATCAATCTGACTGCATCAGTGTGGAGGTGTTTTTCCAGTGTGCTAATCTGAGCCTGTGCTGGCATGAGTATGAAGGGTGAAGGTGCTTTAGGGCTGTTCTTCAGCTGTTCCTCCTATGATGCAGTCTAGACTAAAGGCCAAAGTAGCCTGTGCATCACACTGAGTGGGCGACTGCCATTTATTGTCAGAATATCAATCTTTCACAACAGCCACTTGGTTGCGTTCAACTGCATTCAGTGAAGTTCTGCATTCACTGAAGTTCATGTAAATCAACATTGTATGCCCAGAATGTTCTTATAAGTGTGGCAAATGTAGGGTTGTTTGCTGACAATAATCTATGACTAAGGCCCAATCCCAGTCCTATTTTATACCCCTTTGCCTACCCCTACCCCTCTCCTACCCCTACCCTTTGAAACAGAGTGGCAAGGACTAGGGTTGAAAATATACCACTACTACACCGTTACATGTCATCATGACCATGAACACAACTTTGAATGTAACACAAAACAAATTATTATTTGTCATTAAAATCTTATTAAATCCAAAAAATACTTACATTTATGGGTCTTCTTGTTCGCTTGGGCAGCCATGTTGCCAGTGTGGCTGGTGTATGCAGGGAAATTTCTCATACCCCTTTGTTTGAAGTGGGGTCCCTGAAAAATCTTCGTATGAAAGGCTATCTGGCCCTTCCCCCTAACCCTACCCCTCCAACCAAAAGAGAATCGAGACACCTCTACCCCTTCACGTGAACATGCAAAACAGAGGAGTTGGGGAAAGGGTAGGGGTAAGGGGTAGAAATGGGATTGGTCTTAAATGTCTTATTTTATACTACTGCACAGCAACACCCTTGAAACCACCCACAACACCATAGCAACCACACAGCAACATGTTAGGAACCACTCAGAACACCTTAGCAATTGCATAGCAACAACCTGGCAACCTTTGCATGGTATCAATTTTCTTTAGATAATGCTAAAATCTAGCTTGTATTATGTCCACCTGGATTTTGTTACTTGTCAAAATCTGGAGAGAGAAAGAGAGAGAAGAAAACTTTTGTTATGAATGCAATCATCAGTGTGTTTTCCAAAGGATCCATTATGATATGTTGACATACTTCTCCAAATAAAAGATTGTGGTAGTGCTGCAAATTAGACCTCTGGCTTGACAATTAAATTAGCTGACATTGTTGAAGCCCTGGCTGTCGAATGTGATAAGCTGTTTTAATGAAGGTAGCAAAAGAAAGAGCAAAAGCGCAAGAACGTGTGTATGTGTGTGTGTCACACGGCTCAGTGAGTGTGAAGAGATGTCTCAGAGGTTAGCCAGAAGAGCTATTCAGTGGAGGGGGAGACATGCTGCTTAGTGGAGGTGGAGATTTCAATCCTCTCATTAGAGCTTGAGTAATTTTCCCAAGACCAGAAAATAAAACCGCTTGCATTTAATCTCATGTTATACTGCCGTCTCATATTACACAGTGCCAACAGATGATTCTATGCTTATATATAATCTAGTTTCTGTGGAACATATTAAGTTGGTTCGTCAGATTACATTTCAGTTTTGTAAGAAACAATTAAAGGAACAGGTTTTCTGTATCATAAACAGCACCAAACAGAAACTGATGTTGACACATCATTAATATTGTGGGAGTCTTGATATTCAACGTTTTTGATCTGCCTGCACTGACACCATTGTATGCGAACTGAACTGCGCTGGATGATGACAGCACTGTTTTCTCCAGAGCTGCTGTATAGATAAATTAACTAAATTAATAACTAATGATTTTTACAATGCAATGAATCAATACTGAATTTACTTAAGCTGGACAATGATGCTACTTTCTTCTGCTTTACAGCCAAAATTATGTTCCCTCTATCACTATAAAGCTGCTTTGACACAATCTGCACTGTAAAAAGCGCTATATAAATAAAGGTGACTTGACTTGAATGTGATTGTGAGTGCAGGATATAGGTTTCACACAAAAATTAATGTTCTGTCTTCTTCATTACTCTCTTGTTGTTCCAAGCCTGAACGTTTTTTTACAAGATGTAATATAAGTCTAAGGTGTCCCCTGAATGTGTCTGTGAAGTTTCAGCTCAAAATACCCCATAGATTTTTTTTAATACATTTTTTTAACTGCCTATTTTGGGGCATAATTAGAAATGTGCCGATTCAGGTTGCGGCCCCTTTAAATGCTCACGCTCCCCGCCCACGGAGCTCGCGCTTGCCTTAAACGGTGCATAAACAAAGTTTACACAACTAATATAACCCTCAAAATGGATCTTTACAAAGTGTTCGTCATGCATACTGCATGCATGCGTCGGATTATGTAAATATTGTATTTATTTGGATGTTTACATTTGATTCTGAATTAATTTTAGACTGTGATCCGTGGCTAACAGCTAATGCTACACTGTTGGAGAGATTTATAAAGAATGAAGTTGTGTTTATGCATTATACAGACTGCAAGTATTTAATAATGAAAATAACAACGGCTCATCTCTGTGAATACAGTAAGAAACAATGGTAACTTTAACCACATTTAACAGTACATTAGCAACATGCTAACAAAACATTTAGAAAGACAGTTTACAAATATCACTAAAAATATCATGTTACATGGATCATGTCAGTTATTATCACTCCATCTGCCATTTTTCGCTATTGTTCTTGCTTGCTTACCTAGTCTGATGATTCAGCTGTGTGCAGCTCCAGACATTAATACTGGCTGCCCTTGTGTAATGCCTTGAACATGGGCTGGCATATGCAAATATTGGGGGCGTACATATTAATGATCCCGACTGTTACGTAACAGTCGGTGTTATGTTGAGATTCGCCTGTTCTTCGGAGGTCTTTTAAACAAATGAGATTTATATAAGAAGGAGGAAACAATGGTGTTTGAGACTCACTGTATGTCTTTTCCATGTACTGAACTCTTGTTATTCAACTATGCCAAGATAAATTCAATTTTTAATTCTAGGGCACCTTTAAAAAAATAGCTAAATGTTTATTGTAATTTTTAAATATAAAAATACTAATATATTAATAATACATTGATCGTTCATGTTAATTCATAGTGCATTATAACTAATGTAAGAGACAACTTTAAAATGTTAAAATGTAAATGTTGAAATTAAAAATGACCAATACTTTTATTAAACTTATTTAATGTTATAAATGGACTCTTATTGTAGTGTTACCATTTCATATAAATCCAAACAGTCATGCTTAAAAATGACCATCTTTCCACACAAAGGCATAGCATGGCTCTATTATATGTATACTTTCACACATTATTTGCCTCTATTTTAGAAAACTTGATGATTATCTAATCAAAATATGTGTTACAGTGCCGATAAAAAAGAACTGAAATCGAACACATTTCTGATTTGTTATGTTTCTGACGCTGCATGATGAGAATACAGTTTAAATATGCAACTTCGCTGGATAATGAATGCATAAAAGCAAACAAATGGATATAAACTAATGCAAATGAATGGTAACAAACGTGACATTAAACAGCTGGTGTTTTTGTCACATTGTTTTAACCGCTTGAGACAAATTAGCATCCTCTCAGCCTCAACGGCAAACATACTACTATTCTCCACTAATGCAGCATCTAGTCAACAAACTAATTACTTTATAATGATATGAAAACATGTTCTGTAGTGTACACTGTATAACATACCATTTTGTTGTCCGTTTTAAATCCGTTTTTGAAGTGTCCCGCTCTGTGCAGCGTGCAGCCTCACGTCACATGTCAAAACAAACTCTATGAGGGATCAGTGATAGTCTTATTTCACCTCTAGAGGTTGCTCTCGTACAGTATAATGACAGCGCACTCTTCTCAGCCGCTCCAGCCATGAACGCAACCCGGAAAATGAAATCAGCCGCGGTTGTGCGAGCACTTGTTTGCACATGCTTGCTTGCAGTCTGTGTTCTTCCAACTTTATTCTGTAGTAAGTAATGAAAATGCTTTGGGAAAATGTATCGGAGTAAAAGTATACATTTTATTTAGGAAATGTAGTGAAGTTAAAGTAAAAGTTGACAGAAATATAAAAACTCAAGTACAGATACTCCCAAAAGATACTTAAGTACTGTAACAAAGTATTATTACTTCGTTACATTAAACCACTGCCAATGAGCATATGTTGCAACCAACACTGAGACATTTCTCAGAATATCTTCTTTTATGTTCCATAGATTACATGTCACCTAACTCTCATTAGAGTATTAGTAGACTTTTTGCTCAATATCTGCTAACTCTTTATTGTGATGTTCCCCCAACAGATATTCTACTGACTTTAAGTAACTTTGCAACTACATGTCAACTTATTCTAACCCTAACCCTACCAGTCTACTAATTAGGGCTGTCCTTGACTAAAGATGTTTCTGGTCGACTTGTAGTCGTTCATTTTAAAAGAATAGTCGATTAATCGCACATTTATTAATAAACCATTGAAATCATAATAAAGAGCCTTTAATGCCTACATAGCCTAATCAGACTTTACAGATTCAAAACATGTATTACTCTTATCTATATGACCAAAAATGACTTAAGTATTTTAAGTGCAAGTGATCGCACTGGCAACTCCATGTTAGCTGTCATGCAGGAAGCGCGCTACAATTCAGGGTACATAATATACATTTTTCTAGGTCAATGTTAAAGTGAGCAGTCATGTAAAGTTGCTACTACGTACATGTTGTCACGGGTGTTTTGGTTTTATGTTCATATTTTGTATTTCATGTCTTTTATTTTGTAGATTATTTTGTAGTTTGATTTATGTTGCTTGATGTGTCATGCTTCCCTTGCTCCTCATGTTCTCCCTTAGTCAATGTGTCATGTTCTCATTGGGTGCGAAGAGGCCGGCGGGCCTGAGTGCGAAGCGGTCGTGGACTTAAGTGCGAAGCAGCCGGCGGGCTTGAGTGCGAAGCATGACACATGGACTAAGGGAGAACATGAGGAGCAAGGGAAGCATGACACATCAAGCAACATAAATCAAACTACAAAATAATCTACAAAATAAAAGACATGAAATACAAAATATGAACATAAATCCAAAACACCCGTGACCCGTTTCATATAATAAGCCATATTTGAGGTTGATGAATGATAGGTGAGTGTTGATATATGTCCTACCCAATGTACTGTAATTACCACATAGGCCAACTGTTAACCATTTGTCCGTCACAGACTGCGTGACTTCGCCACTTCCTGTGGATTTTTTTTTCTGCGACTAAAAACTTTTTGGTCAATTAAGCCTCTGACTAACGGTTAGTCAACTATTAGGGGGCAGCCCTGCTACTAATATTCTACTAACACACTAATGAGAGTTAGCAGACATTTTTACTTCTAGTCAAAAGAATGTGTTAAAGGGACCATCAGAATAAAGTGAAACCAGAAAGTCATACAGGTTTGCAACGACATGAGGATGAGAAAACGATGACAGAATTTTCGTTTTTGGGTGGCTGTTCCTTTAAGGGTGGTGTGCACATTTCATGACCATGAATAAACAATGTTATGGTCTCTGAGTGTGTGTTGTGGCCATGACAACTTATATTGTTGACAACCACTATGATAGCCGTTATCTCAGTTTAAACAGGCAGTCTGCATCGTTTGCCATCTGAATTGCATTCAAAGACTGTGATCAATGTAACAGTGAGACCGAGTCCTTCTCTGATTGTGTACGTGTTAATTTCAAACCACTGTACAAAAACGACAGTACAATATCACCTCCCTGATTAATTATTCAATCCCCCTTATTGAAAAATGGCAGCCTATAAAGAGATTAGCCAAGAAATCCCATTTGTATTTTTGGAATATTGTGATGATTGCATAGCAATCATTTCCCTACTAAACTAACATTCAGTAATAACACGGCTGTTTAATATTAATTTTAAGATCTGTTTGTATCCAGTAATTCTCCTGGAGGTGTTGTTTAAAATAAATAGAGTCTCAGAGTGATTTTAAATATATAATTTTAAATAATATTCTAAGTAGGACTGGTGTTAATGTCTGTAAAAAATATTTACTGTTGTCAAAAATAATTAACACAATTAATGCTCCTTCCATTTTTTTTTTTCCAATTCCTAAAGTAGCTATGCCAATATCTTTTCCCCACATTCTTTGGCTAGCATTACAGCTGTCTGTCACTCCGCAAGAGCTTATAGATTATTGACAGAGACCATCACCAAACACACCATTTAAAAGGCACATTTAAATTAGGTTGTTAAAGTTTATACAATTAGAAGTTGTTATAATATTTTAATGTTCTATATTTGCAGTTTAAGCCTGGCTTTCAAGTATACAGTAATGTTGAATGACAATAATTTCTAATTTTAGGATGCTCAGTTTCCTTGTGGAATGTGTCATGAAATCTTAGAATTACAGCCAGGATTACTTCCTCTCTTTTGGACTGTCACTATCTTGGTTTTTCTATCTCTGCTTCCCTTTAATGAAGAGCAGTAATGTGGAACTTGCACAGTGCATAGAGCTATATTCTGAATCATCCATCTGTAAAATCCATCGGCTTTCTCTGCATGATTCTCCCACCAGACCCCCAGACTGGAGCATCTTACACATGCTGTATCTCGGCTGGATAAGGATGTCATATTATGCCAGAAGGCATGAAGAATCCAATTCTTTGCTGTATATAATATCTGCAGAAGATCATTAAAGGAACTGCATCAAGTGTTTTCTCTCACAGGCATGTTTTCTGCTGTTTTCGCTGGTGCTGTGAGCTGACTGTGCCCAGTAGAGCTCTCGCACTGATTCAGGCAGCTGCTGTAGGAATCTGGAGCTCTCAGCTTCGTGATAATGTGTAGTGACAGGAAATCATCTCTGCACTCAAGACTTCCATCTGCTGTTCTGAACGGGGAAATGGTTTAGTTATTAGTGGTCTGTTCTGTCAGATGCTTTGCTGTGAATTCTCTAACCTTGCCATGCTTTTTTGAATTTGTGTAACATTTGTTTGCTTGCCTTCGGATAATTTGCGATTAACAGCAGAAAAGAATAATCCGGAAATAAAACATATAGATAATGTGTTTTATAAACAAGCTACCACAGTTATTAGTCAGTTATATATAATCTTCAGCATAGAATGAGTTTAAGGAGCTTTTTTTTTTTTAGTTCATCAGATGATTTAGTTTCTGTCAAATTATTATTATTTTTTATTTACAGCTGGTAATGTGCATTTGCCAATACAAATTTTCAAACCCCCTTAGACAGTAAGCACAACAGCAGGACTAAATTGTGAACAATTTTTTTATTGTTTTATTTGAAATAAATTCAGAGACCACATCCTACAGTATTCATGAAATTGTTTCTTACTCAAACTCAGCATTAGCAAAACTTTATTAATGTATCTATGTCCCATTTTCACAGTTTCATTTACATTTCTGTTCAAAAACATAACAGTAAATTCATATTAATTACACAAAAATATGCTTCACGAACAATATTCTTCAAAACCATATTGTTCGTAAAGCATATTGGTGTGTAATTAATATGAATTTACTGTTAAAATAAATGTCTAAAATAAATAAATATTTATTTTTATTTTAATATATTTGTCATCCGCAGAAGGAAGAAAGTTATATAGGTAAACAACAAGAAGCCGAGTAAATGATGGCAGAAGTTTCATTTTTGGGTGAACGTCTCTTTAATATCAAGAGATTGTATCACCAAAGACTCATATAGTGCAGCAGAATCAGAAAGAGCTTTATTGCCAAGTACACACACGAGGAATTTGTCTTGGTGACAGGAGTTATCAGTGAAGAAGGAAATTAAATGTAGATGACATAATTCTCAAGTAGATGAGAATTGTAGCCAAATAAAAAAAAATCTGCATTGACTAGCATGTTTCTATATGTGTACAGGTAAATATGTTGGATGGGGATATGTAGTATGTTGTACAGTATTAAAGCATAAAAGGAATTGGAGCAAGTGTTAGAGGTTATTAAAGGGTTTTTTATGTTGGAGTTACAATACAAAAAGACCAATAAAATGTGTAAAAATACACATTGTAAAACTTGTAATTTACTCTAGTAACATGTACTGCAGTGCATGAAACATGATAAAGTACTCCATAAAGGTACTTGTTTGTAGTCATCATGCATCATGTAACATCATGTAGTGTTTTAATGTCATTGTTAATTGAAGTTATTTCTACATGTTAAAGGGTTAGTTCACCCAAAAATGAAAATTCTGTCATTTTTTACTTACCCTCATGCCATTCCACACCCGTAAGACCTTCGTTCATCTTCGGAATACAAATTAAGATATTTTAGTTGAAATCTGATGGCTCAGTGAGGCCTCCATAGGGAGCAATGACATCCCCTCTCTCAAGATCCATGAAGGTACTAAAAACACATCTAAATCAGTGCTTCAAAACAATGCTTCAGGAAGCTTCGGAGCACAATGAATCAGTGTATCGAATCTGCTGTTCGGAGCGCCAAAGTCACGTGATTTCAGCAGTTTGGCAGTTAATTTGTGTTCCAAAGATGAATGAAGGTCTTACAAGTGTGGAACGGCATGAGGGTGAGTAATAAATGACAGAATTTTCATTTTTGGGTGAACTAACCCTTTAATGGGTGAGAGTTTTCCTCTGTTATGGCAGAAAAAAAGTTAGACATAAGAGAATATATTGTGAATTACATTTTTGCACTATTGGCTAATTGATTTGGATAATTGACACATAAAATCCTAAAATCAAAAATTTTTATTGGGGTGAAAAAAACATTTAGTACTATGTACTATGTTCTAAATATTCTCTGAAAGGTCTTCACACAATTTGATTCACAAGTAAATTTATCTTATTTTAAGGATATTTTGTTATTTTTACTGGAAAATTTGCAGTGAACTTTTAACTAGATTAGCTAAAACTGATTGAAAAAAAAAAAAAAAAAAATCTGGTTAGTGATGTGAATGTCTAGATTCAGCTCATTGAATGTTTGCCTCACACCCCCTGAGTTCATAAAAATCAATAATTCTCTGACAGTAACCATAATGCAGATTTCACCAAGTGCAACATGTTCCTGGATCATAATCTTTGTTGATCCTGAAACAACATTCCAATCAACCAATCAGATTTGAGTGGCAAGTTTAAAGTTTATGTGAAGTTTACACTTGCAACCAGGCTTAGGTGCTCCTACATCAGTGTTATTCACCTATCATCTCACTCTGATTTAAGGGATTACTTATGGGTAGGGTTAGGTTTAGGGGTAGGGTACATTTTCAGACAGGAATATTGTTCCAGGATCAACAAAGTATGTTAACCCAGGAATGCATCTAACTCGGAAAAATCAGGACATAGAATAATAACACTCCCTGCATCCCAATGTGCATACTATCCACCCTATCCACCCTAAATAGTATGGAATATTACTAGTGTCACATACTATTTAGGATGGATGGTATGCACATTGAGACACAGACACTGTCTCAGGGAGGATTGAGAAAGATGTGTATTGCTCTTCCTCTGACCACAGGGTGTCACTGTGATATTTCATGGTGGAATCCCCTGCCTACTGTTCTCATAATCTAGTGTTACATAATCGTCATCCTCAGTGCAGAGACTGAACAAGAACAGAGACTCCCACTCAGGCGGTGGGCCGTACTCTCTATTCGTGAAGATTTCATGACTTTGCTCACAGCTGCGTGTTTATGTTTGGTTTCCACTGCATGTGCTGTTATAATTTAGATAAAAGGTGTGGTTTCTGAAGAAAAAAAGGAACTGGCCTACAGTTCTTATTAGTAAGCCTATAAACAGTACTCTAAAGGAAAATGCCACCTTTAGGACAGTACACATAATGAGTGTCATGATGAAAAAGAAGTGACATCAAATCAGTGCTGAACTGTAATTGAAAAATCAATTATATTAAAAGCAAAACCTTAATGTGCTTCTGATCTAACATTGATTCTCATTGATTCAATTTAACAGCGTGATCAGTAAACCCCACAACAACTATACAAATAAACATAATTTTACTTGATTTGTTGAGGATGTCTGTGATATGTTTCAGTGGACTAAATGGGATAAAACCCTTACCGTGTCCTAGAAACCACCTAGTCACCATAGAAACCACATAGCATCACACTAACAACCACCCAGAACACTTTAGCAACTGCATAGCAACACCCTGACTAGAGACCAGAATATCTTACAACTTACAAGGATGGGCTCTTTTAAAGGGATAGTTCACCCAAAAATAAAAATTTAATGTTTATCTGCTTTTACCACCAGGGCATCAAAGATGTAGGTGACTTTGTTTCTTCAGTAGAACAAAAATGATGATTTTTACCTCCAGCCGTTGCAGTCTGTCAGCCGTATAATGCGTGTCAATAGGAACTCCATCTATAAGAGTCAAAAAAACATGCACAGACAAATCCAAATTAAACCCTGCAGCTCGTGACGACACGAAACGATCGGTTTGTGTGAGAAACCGAACAGTATTTATATCATTTTTTACCTCTAAAACACCACTATGTCCAACTGCCTTGCGCATCCGGTTGGTGAGGTCTGACAACGTGTTCTGATGACGGAAGTGATCTCTTGCACTTATACTTCAATGAATGCGAGCGATCACTTCCTTTGTCAACCAACCGGATGTGCAAGTCAGTTGGACATAGTGGTGTTTTAGAGGTAAAAAATGATATAAATACTGTTCGGTTTCTCACAAAAAACGATCGTTTCGTGTTCTAGGACATCGATGTGTCGTCATGAGCCGCAGGGTTTAATTTGGATTTGTCTGTGCATGTTTTTTTTTTTACTCTTATAGACGAAGTTCCCATTGACATGCATTATACGACTGACAGACTGCCACGGTTGGAGTTAAAAATCATCATTTGTGTTCTACTGAAGAAACAAAGTCACCTACATCTTGGATGCCCTGGGGGTAAGCAGATAAATGTCAAATTTTCATTTTTTGGTGAACTTACTTTAGCAATGCATAGCAACACCCTGGCTTCAGCTAGAGGCCAGAATATCTTGGAAATAAATTGGGGATGGGCTCTTTTAAGTTGGGCAAGTAAGCAACTACACAGAACACCAGAACCATTCGCAACACCCTAGCACAGAGGTCTTCAACCCTGCTCCTGGGGACCCACTGCCCTGCAAAATTTATTTCCAACCTGCTTCAGCACACCTGCTTGTGATTTTTAAGTGATCCTGAAGAGCTTGATTAGCTGGTTCAGGTGTGTTTGATTAGGGTTAGAGCTAAACTCTGATGGCGGCAAGTTAAATCAGCATTTTCTTTAGAAAATTTTATTCGGTGCTCATTATGTTACTATCTGAACCTTAAATTAACACTCAACTGTCCCATTAAAGTTACTCTAGTGTAAATCTCAGGTTTGTTACACATTTATTTGCATGCAGTAGCTATTACCAATAAAGAATAGGCCTAAATACAATTGAATCTAAAAAAAAATATTATTTCTTTCTTTACAAATCTTTTATGTGTTGCATTGACAGACAGACTTTCGTTTGGATGAATAGTTGAATTTGTTAAAAGAAATTCTTTTTAACAAAAATGCAGATTATGTTGTTGTTCACGGAAGTGCATTACTTATACAGCCCATTATCTTCACCTTTCATCTCTCCATTGATTTCATACCGGAAAGGCTGTATTATTCAGCATTATTAAAATGTGTGGCTAAGCTTGATGTCTTGGTTTTGATGTGGTAATGTGATTCGGTACAGATACACTTCTGAGCCGGACCTGCGCAGTTGAAGCTGTAGGCTGGGGAATCTTGAGACCATATTGAGCACTAAGGACTCCACGCGCTTCTTCAGTGTGTGATTACCCTCATCGACGTCGTGAGCGCGATACGCGCGTCCGGTAGCAGGTGTATTTACGGATGCGACGCGCGGTAAAGTGAAGCATGAACTCGCGCTGACAGTCCCTGTACATCTCTGCTGGTAGTAACTTGTGAGCTTGAAGAATGGCAGGTGCCAAAAGAACCGAGTCGCCGTCCGAAATCGACCCGGACGGGAAGACCGAAGCCAGGAAATCCTTCGAGCACATTTGGCTGAATTCGGCGGTGCCGGTTCGGACGATGGGTTCTTTTGAGAGCGATGCTGGCCAAAGGTACCGCAGTCCCGTTTCAAGCAGCATGTGTGTGAACACTGTTTGATAACAAAACTGCAGCATCCTCCAGCACGCGCCACATTCACTGAGAATAATTCGTAACGACTGCGCTTAATGGCTATTTATGATAGACGAAATGATCAAAAACCATATATTTCTTGTTTAGTGGAGCTTGCATGTTAAAGGTGGCGATTTTGTTCAAGTAGTCTTTAGCGAATTACATAAGTGCATCTTTTGATCATCTAATAGCCTACAGGAATGTCATATCTGCCTGATTATGCCTTAACAATATTAATCTGCCCCAAAGACTACAAAAGCCACTTAAAACGTTTATAGTTTAATATGACTGACAGGAGGGTGCTGCATCCAGTAGAATAGCTCTTTATTACATTAAGAAATGAAACTGAGGGTTGTAGATATTGATTTTATATTGTAGCCTAATGCAACAACAAGTTCAGAAAACTGGACTAATAGAAACCTCTAATAATTTTGTGTGTCAAATACTCTTTTGACAGTCAAATATGATGCTTTGTGTGAAGCGCATTGTGCCTTCATAGACAAATGATTTACCTGTGGCTTTTAAAGAGCCGGTGAACAAGCAAAAGGATGTATTTTCATTGTCACGTTTGCTCTGTGTGGCATTATCATATTAATATATTTAATATGTATTTATTTCATTGATACACCCCCATCCATTTATTTTGAATGCATGTCTTATTTTACATCTCATTGTTAAATATTGTTGGATCCAACTGACAGATGAGCTTAACTATATTAATGAGTTTAAATAATACAACCCCTATGATCATATAATGCTGATATGATTGTTGACTGAAGTTCCTTTGCCTAACAGACACCTGAGGCACACTATCACTTATTAAAGTGGAATAAATCAATATCTCAATCTCAATGCAATTCTCATCTCAATATGATGATGCTTTCATTATGGATTTGTTAGGCAGATTAATCATTCACAGTGTTTTTCTTTATTCTTAGTCCGCACCCAGCTCTCATCTCACTATACAGCAGTTCTTTCAATGTGTGCTGAAGCTCTATGGACCTAATGCAGCCTTCTGCAGGGCTGGTTTCATATCTGTTCAATGATGTCCTCTAATGTAATCCACTCCAACTTCCCATTCAGCCTATTGCCCTTTTGTGTACTGCGATAATGGTGCACAAAGGCACTTGTATTCACAGTTGAGCTGAATATGAGAGATGAGCAAAGAGAGAGCTGTAGAGTTGTGCAAAAATGTCAAAATAGTTTTTATAAGTAGCACACAGAGAGAATTGGTTGTTGGTTATGTCTTTTTTTGATGCTTCTTTGAATTTTCCAAGATTATTATGTTTTATTGCATGTCAACAGTTATGTATATAATTACATGTAAGTATTTATGACATTTTACCTGCAGTATAATCCTCTCTTCTAGACTTTGGTTCTCTTGCATTACCTTATTGAAATTCTGTAATAGTAGAAATGGAGATTTTTAATTTCAGACTTCTTGTTGTGATGTCTAAACCCATAAACCTGTGAAACCCTAAAGGTAAACGGTCCAGAGGTGTTGGTGGCCAGCAGTGTTTAATAGCATTTATTGGTTGTATAAATTAAATATGATGTTAATGTATCCTTTGAGTCCTCCAGGGCATGAAAGGAGGAAATATGTCCCTCTGTCTCTCTATTGATCCACTCAGTGGATGCCTTAACAACATTGTATAATGGGCAAGTCTTTCCTGGCATTAGTTGCCAAGGGCAGACTATAGGGCAAAAGCTTACACAAGGATGAATAGGTATGTCAATAAACTGTCTTTCTTACCATCATGATGTCCAGTAAAAATAAATAATTGCAAAAACAATACAGAGTAAAATAGAATAGGAGTTGCCTAGATGTACTCATAAAATTTAGCGACACATTCAGTTCATTCTATGTTATGTACGGAGCCCTAAAGGGACATGGTGAAGGAAATAAATATGAGATGGGAGAAAAAAAAAGTTGATGTTTTTGTTGTCAATGTTTTCAAAATGTTTGTGTTCCCTCCAGAAACTTTGCATTAGCTTGCAAAGAACGCAAAGGTTTTTTGAGCAAGCGCAAATTTTGCGGGGAAACGCATTAACGTTTGAGAGCGAATGCAAAAGTGTTGAAATATATATCTCAGAATGTCTATTTACACTACGTGCAAATAGCATCCTTTATTGGCAAACGCTATTTACACTAGTAGCTCTGCCCACCAATGTCTGGTTGGGCCACTCAAGTTTTAAAAAAGACGTGCAAAACTCAATGTCTTCAGTGGCGCAGCAGTACGGCTTGCAAACTTGGCTTTTAACGCGATTGACGCGGGTTTGCATCTGCCTTTTGCCGAGCTCACATTTATTTTCAATAAAAATGAAAATAATGTTCTAAAAGTGGAAATAAACTGCGAACGAGTGTTTAATAATATTAAAAGTGTTTATTGGGTAGGGTTAGGGGAAGGTGTAGGGAGGATTTTTATTCTCCCAATAAGGCAGCATCCATTTAATAATTTTAATAAGTATAATCAGAATCAGAATCAGAAATTATTACGTCCTGTTAATGTACAAAAATATTGAGGTGCAAATAGTATCTGCCAATATAAAGTATAGATAGCATCTAATTACTATTAACTGTTATTGAAAAGAGCTGATACTTTTACATGGTGTAAATAGAATCTATCGCTATTTTCACCTAGTTTAAATAGCATCTATCGCTAAGAAAATATTGCTATTTGCACTTATTGTAAATAGTTGCTACCTATATATTTTCCTTCCATCTCATATTTTTTCCGTTACCATGTCCCATTAGGTGCTCCGTAGTTATGCAGTGTATTTTCATGTTGTCATTCAAATTCCAAAATCAGGGTGAAATTGCTTTCTACCCTTGATACTACTCCCTAAATCAGTACCCCAACCACCAAGTGCATTGGCACTTTCTTCATGTGACATCATATTTTGACAAACTTTCAAACACTTAAGACTTACTGCTTTTCATTTATGATATATTCCACAATTGTGTTTTATTATACGCATTCCACAAATACATTTGAAAATGCATTATACATTTCAACTTAATTAAAACCTTTTCTTGACTTAATGCTTACCTTCATGTGGTGGCATTGCTTTTGGCTTGAAAATTAACTTATTAATTAGTATTATTATAAAATTACTATTACAATATTTCATTCTTTAATGAAAAGAATCATAATAGTAATTTACTTTTACATTGCAACTGTAAAATTTACAATACTAATATTTATGACTTTAAACCATCAAACATTTATTTTGACAGAAAACTGCATGTTAAAGTGATTCAATCTCAGAGCAAAGATGGAGTTGGAGCCGAGTCGCTCTGAGATACTGCAAACACAGGTTTTAGTTTGAAAAGTTTATATTAGTGCCAACAGTGTCACACTAGTTAGTGCTAATAGTGATACCCACACTTCCTTTGTCCATAATCTAACTGAGTCCCACAGTTCTGTCAGAATTAGTTGATGACCTATTGATGATGGTCTAATTTTTTTTTTCAAATGTCTCAGTTTTAGTAACTGCACCTTTGATTTTGACTAATGCAAAACGTACCACGACACAAATAGCCACCTTTGCTTTGACAATTCTAAACAACCCAAATATTAAAAAAAAAAAAACCTGAATGATCTAAAGTGACTTCAGAGCTACTTTCAGACCACTTCATGGCATGTTTTGATTACACCCAAGGACATATCTCTGCCCTGTCAGCTCTTTCCATTTTTTATTTCAGCACTTAAGTGAAAGAGAAGGAAATTGTTTGCATGGTCAGCTCTCATTAAAAGATCACTCAGTAGTATAGAGCAGTGTTTGCCCATCATGCTTTTTGATAACACAGATGACACATTTTTGTGCTCCAAAATTGTTATATGTTTCATAAATTCTTGCCAAGCTGTCAAACAAGAGGCCTATGCCGGAAAAACTCATTTAATTTATACAGAACAATACCTGATCAGTCTGCTTCATTTTTAGTTTGACAATTTGACATGTCACTTTTTTTCATATTGAGTTGGTTCAGTCAATTTTTATTTTATTTATTTTTTTTTTTTAAATGAGTGTTACATAAGTGCTCTGTTACACAGTGTATTGTGAGCCAAATTATAAGGGGATTGACACCGGTTTTCATATAATAACGATATAAAAGAATCATCTATTATTGTGCAACATAGATGCATAGAACAACGTAGAACAACTCCCTTTCTGAGCTTTACATAGATCAGGTTTGTAACTAGAGCTTCAGTAGGTTTGTAGAACTAGAGCTTCAGAGCACCTTGCAGTGAGAGTGAAATGTATCTGAGGGTGCTGTGAAATGCTGTGGTGCAGTGCAGGGTTTGTATTTGTACTGTATGTAGGTGTAGCTTTAGACAAGCAAAAATGTATCCAGTCTGACAGGAGGGACTCAACAGTCTGAAACCATGGCTGAGCACCATGTTCCTTCCTTGCGCACTCTATTTCATCCTATACATTCTATTTCATTTCCTATACATGTTCTTTTTGTGAGTAAATAGATATGCTAAATCAGTTGTTCTAAACCTTTCTGACACGTAGACCTCCCTGGCGTCCAAAACAATATTGCCCCCATAATAGATAATTTCTGTATTTCATTTTGACATAATTTTGCATGGTTTTGTCCATTCAAGCGTGAAAGAGAACTCAATGCAGCCGATGCATTGTGTGTTTGAAGTGGCTTTCTGTGTGCATGATTTGTGTGTGTCACACAGACAAGATATTCACAGACAGCGTGCCACTACCACACTGAGTTTGTGTTTTGTCGCTTAAATGGTTTAAAAGCATTTGCATAAATAAGATTGTGATTATATAATGTAATGCTAAAGGATGACGGAAAGAACAGATGCTGCGTTAATTGCATTAAATAGTTCCCATTCAGTCGTATATATTGAGCAGCAGGTGCGTTGCATCTTCAGCTTTTCGCTTCGGAGCCGAACTACTGCAAACACGGTAGTATCTACGAGCGAGTGTTTTGAAGACGGACTTCAACGAGCCAGCTCTCTCTCTGACTGCTCTTCTCATCCGGTGCAGGAGGAACAGCACAGCAGCGGGGCCGATTTCGTTTTCTCTTCTTTGCTTTTTTCATTTTTGCCTTTTATTTGAGCAAAAGCTGTGTTTCAGCTGTGAAAGCCGTTTTGACGGCTGGTAACGGTGCGCTTTAGAGCGCTAAAAGGCTGTTCTGACAGCTGGTAAGAGCAGCGCCTGCAAAGAGAGTGCACACGACAGGCTGCACATTCCCTGTCTGTGTTGCAGCGGCTTTCCCCTGCGTGCTTCGGCACTGAGAGAGTTAGTCCCTGAAAGAGCTTACACGAGTAGTTCGCGTCTTTTTAAAGATGTCGTTCTACTTGTGTGCTGCTGGATGCGGTCGTTGCCTGGCGCCTCGGGATGGTCACCAATGCTGTATCGCGTGCTTGAGCTTAAGGCACGCTGAGGCGGCGTTTGTGGACGAGTCATGTACCCATTGTGGGAAGATGACCGTCGCGGAGTTGCGGTCTAGACTCCAGTTCCTGCGAAGGGGCGGAGTCCCGGTGCCGCTGCCTCGTTCCAATCCTCCCCAGAGGGTTGCGTCGGGCGGCGGCACTGGTGACCTGAGGATTACGGTGAGCGCGTTTCCTTCGGGGAACCAACCCCCTAGGAACCCTCACCCCTCCTGCACTCCGCAGCCAGTAGAGCTGCCGGGGGAGCGCGGTGGACCGCCCCAGAGGTGTGTACCATCCGTTTCCTTCAGAGCTCCCCAAGATGACCGGATGTTGATCGCTGCATCGGAGGGTGAGCCTGACGCTTCTGGGGATGACGATTCGGTGCAGCTGCCTCCTTCGGGAGTGACAACTGTGCCCGATTCAGACCCGGAAATGATGGCTATGCTTTCCCGGTCCGCCAACAGGGTCGGCTCGTGTGGAATCCTCCACCGTGTCCCGAACCCTCGAGGTTGGACGATTGGTATCTCGGGGTGGCAAGGGCTGGTTCTCAGCCCCCCACCCCAGTGCCTTTCTTCCCGGAGGTGCATGAAGAGCTCATTGGCACGTGGACGGCACCTTTTACTGCCCGAAACCGTGTCGGTGGGTCCTCCTCCCTCACCACCCTTGACGGCGGGGCGGCTAAGGGTTATACGCGCATACCCCCTGTGGAGCGGGCCGTTGCTATGCAACTGTGCCCTAACTCCACCTGGCGGGGGGAGCCGTCTCTCCCTTCCCGGGCCTGTAAGTACTCGTCGGATCTTACCGGCAAGGCTTACCAGGCCTGTGGGGAAGCTGCCTCTGCCCTACACGCTGTGGCGTTGTTGCAGGTCCATCAGGCCAAGGCACTGAAGGCCCCAGCAGCAGCAGCCTCCAGCTAAGCGGCGCCGTGGAGCCGGTTGCGGTCGGGGCGCCCAGCCCGTCCTGCCACCCCCCAAGAAGAAGTGTGGCAAGGCCGAGTCCAAGCGGCCCTAGGACGGGCGACCCGGAGATGGATGGGACTGCTCTACAGGAGGTGGTGACCGCACCGCTCCTTCCCCCGGAGGAGGGCCTGGTGGAGAATCTTTAGTTTCCTTCTGTTTTTGTTCCGCAAATTCTCAATAAAAGAGCAGTTTCCTCTATCTCCGGGTCCGAAGAGGGCTCGGAGAGCAGTGGGAGGGCAAGAACCTCACCACTCTCATCCCCCTCTTCTGTCGCCAGCAGACAGCAGCGAGCAGCAGGCAGTCAAAGCCTCGACTGCTCCCTCTGTCCACCCGTGGAAGCAGGTAAGTGTTGCACAGCACACTGTGACGCCGCTTCGGGCCGCCTCGCAGAGAGAGCCTCCTGGGCCGCGTCTCTGCATTCCACCTCGCTGCCCCGCTGCGGGTGCGCCTGTGGTCCCTCTGGTCCCGCTGGTACGGTCTCTGGGAGCCTGGTTAGCGCTCACCAGTCCGTCCTGCTGGCTCGTTCGGACCCTCAGGCTCGGCTACGCGATTCAGTTTGCCCGGCGTCCCCCCAGGTTCAGGGGTGTCCACTTCACTGTAGTGAAAGATGTCGATGCCCCTGTCTTGCGTGCGGAGATCGCAGTCCTACTGGCGAAGGATGCGATAGAGCCAGTCCCTCCAGCCGATATGAGGTCAGGGTTCTACAGTCCCTACTTCATTGTACCCAAGAAAAGCGGCGGGTTACGACCGATCCTGGATCTGCGAGTCTTGAATCGGAGCCTTCACAAGCTACCGTTCAAGATGCTCACACAAAAACGCATCTTCGAATGCGTCCATCCCCGGGATTGCAGCGATCGACCTGAAGGACGCTTACTTTCATGTCTCGATCCTTCCGCGACACAGGCCATTCCTGTGGTTCGCGTTCGAAGGTCAAGCATATCAGTACAGAGTCCTACCCTTCAGGCTGGCCCTGTCTCCCCGCGTCTTTACGAAGGTCGTGGAGGGAGCCTTTGTTCCCATGAGAGAACAGGGTGTTCGCATTCTCAACTATCTCATTCTAGCACAGTCTCGGGATCAGTTGTGCGAACACAGGGATTTGGTGCTCGGACACCTCAGCCAGTTGGGGCTTCAAGTCAACTGGGAAAAGAGCAAACTCGCCCCGGTGCAGAGGATCTCTTTTCTCGGTATGGAGTTGGATTCGGTCGAACAGATAGCACGCCTCACAGAGGAACGTGCTCGGTCGGTGTTGAACTGCCTGAATACTTTCAACGGCAGGACAACGGTCCCACTGAAATTCTTTCAGAGGCTCCTGGGGCATATGGCGGCTGCTGCGGCTGTAACACCGCTCGGTTTGCTTCATATGAGACCGCTTCAACACTGGCTTCACGGCCGAGTCCGCGTGGCAACGCGGCACATTCCGGGTGCCAATCACTCAGGAGTGCCGCCAAACCTTCAGTCCGTGGTCGGACCATTTGTTTCTCCGGGCAGGAGTGCCCCTAGAACAAGTGTCCCGGCATGCTGTGGTATTCACAGATGCTTCTGCCACCGGCTGGGGTGCCACATACAACGGGCATGCAGTGTCAGGGGTTTGGACGGGACCCCATCTGCATTGGCACATCAATTGCCTCAAGTTGCTGGCAGTACGTCTTGCTCTGAGCCGCCTCAAAGACCTGCTACGGGGCAAGCATGTACTGGTCCGTACGGACAACACTGCGACCGTTGCGTACATCAACCATCAAGGTGGTCTACGCTCCCGTCGCATGTCGCAACTTGCCCGCCATCTCCTCCTGTGGAGTCGGAAGCATCCGAGGTCGCTTCGCGCCATTCATGTTCCCGGTGTGCTCAACCGTGTGTCCGACGAGCTATCACGAGCTGCGCTGCCAGGAGAGTGGCGACTCCACCCCCAGGTGGTTCAGCTGATCTGGAGAGAGTTCGGAGAGGCTCAGGTAGACCTGTTTGCCTCACCAGAAACCTCCCACGATCGGAGTCGTGCTTTCCTTCTTGCAGCAAGGGTTGGAGCGTAGACTGTCCCCCTTCACCCTCAAAGTCCATTCTGCTGCTATCTCCGCTTACCACGACCACATAGATGGCAAATCTGTTGGTCAGCACGACCTGGTCGTCAGGTTCCTTAGGGGGGCGAGACGGTTAAATCCTCCTCGTCCCCCCCTCCATACCCTCTTGGGACCTCGCTCTGGTGCTAAGAGCACTTCAGATTGCTCCCTTTGAGCCTTTGCAGTCGGCAGACCTAAAGATTCTGTCTATGAAGACTTTGCTGCTGGTTGCATTGGCCTCCATCAAGAGGGTAGGGGACCTGCAGTCATTTTCGGTCGACAAATCGTGCCTGGAGTTCGGGCCGGGTGACAGCCACGTGGTACTGAGACCCCGGCCTGGCTATGTGCCCAAGGTTCCTACCACTCCCTTCAGGGACCAGGTGGTGAGCCTGCAAGCGCTGCCCTCGGAGGAGGCAGACCCAGCCCTGGCTTTGCTCTGTCCAGTCCGCGCCTTGCGACTGTACATAGACAGAGCTCGAAGCTTCAGGACCTCAGACCAGCTCTTTGTCTGTTACGGAGGCCAGCAGAAGGGAAAGGCTGTCTCCAAGCAGAGGATGGCCCACTGGATAGTGGATGCCATCGCCCTGGCTTACCAAGCTCTGGGCGTGCCCTGCCCGCTCAAGTTGCATGCTCACTCCACGAGAGGTGTAGCATCCTCCTGGGCGCTGGCTCGTGGCGCCTCGCTAACAGACATTTGTAGAGCTGCGGGCTAGGCGACACCTAACACATTCGCTAGATACTATAGCCTTCGTGTCGAACCGGTCTCCTCCCGTGTTCTCGCCTCAGGTGAGGGGCACGGAGAGGCCCCGGCTTAGTGTCGGCTTGCTGCGCTGCATGCGCTTCCTTGCTCCAGAGAGTCCCTACGGGCAGACCCTGTTGAATCCTCCGGTTACCCTTCGGCAGCCAACGTGGCGGAGCGTCCGGCGCCAGGCCTATACTCCGTTGCATCCCTGAGAACCGGATTTAGGCTGGGTTCCATATGTGTGACCCTACGGGGATCCCATATGGCTTTCTCCACGGCTGCTCCTAAACGAAGCCTGTGTCTTTCCCTCTGGGAGAACCCATCTCTAACCAAGTTGGAGTCACCCTAGTTCTTCCATATGTAGCACAGCCCTACAGGGTTAGTCCATATGTACTTCTCCACATAACTCCTTCGGGGAAGGATGTGGCTTCCGCAGCGTTCCTTTCAAACGAAAGGTTACGCTTTCCCAGCGTTATCCAATAGTCTCACTGAATGGGTTTGGGAACAACAGTGATCGACCCTCTCTGTGTGTCAGCCCTGTCCCACCGTCCGCAGGCAAGGGGGGTTCAGGTGGCTTACAACAGAGCGCTGGAGGAGGGCAGCTCCTGTGGCGCTTTGGTAGGGATTCCTATTCGTCGGTCCCTGTCAGGGACGTACGTCGAACCTGCACCGACTGAATGGGAACGTCTCGGTTACAAAGGTAACCCTCGTTCCCTGAAGGAGGGAACGGAGACGTACATCCCGTCGCCACAGTCGTTGTCCTGCTGTGCTGCCGCCTGCTTAGTTCGGCTCCTCAGCGAAAACCTGAAGATGCAACGCACCTGCTGCTCATTATATACCCGCGCTGCGAGGCGAGCAGCTGATGCAGATGATTGCATGCCAATGTGCATTGGCTCGTTTTAGTTACACTCGAAGTAGATTGGCCTCTCTGGCGAGATTCCTATTCGTCGGTCTGTCCAACGTACGTCTCCGTTCCCTCCTTCAGGGAACGAGGGTTACCTTTGTAACCGAGACATTTTGACGCGTTGAACTGAAAAAATTAAATGCATGTGTTAACACGTTAATTTAACAGCCCTAAATATTTGCAATATTTGTTAAATATAAATGTAATCCCTAAATATACAGTGCTCAGCGTAACTGAGTGCACCCCCTTTGAAAAGTAACATTTTAAACAATATCTTAATGAACACAAAAACAATTTCCAAAATGTTGACAAGGCTAAGTTTTATATAACATCTCTTTAACTTATAACATGAAAGTAAGGTTAACACTCTGAGGTCTGAGGGTATCGCCGGCGATACCACCGTGGTTTTTTTCTTATCAGTGTGAAAGAGACTCAAAATACTCCGTCAATGTTGCACATACAATTAAGAGTTATACACCATTTTAATCTGTGGAATATCTTCTTTCATTTGTGCACACTCAGAGTAAAAACTAAATGTTGTGCTTTTTGTAAAATAAAGAAAACTAACATGATGCGTGATCTCTCGTCTCCCTCTGAACGAAGTCCAATCTGATAGTTCTTAGAAAATTAACTGTAACTTAGAGAATACTAATGACAGAAAAATTACACTTATGTCTAAAAAAACGTTAAGATGTCAGGTTTTAAAACATATAAGTCAAATCGAAAACAAACCTTCTGTGTTTATGTAATCTGTATGAAAAGAGAGCCATGTCAGAAGTCTGTGATTCAGCTCATTATCCGCTAATGCTGCCACGCCCACGGAGCGAGCGCTATTCAGACGCAAATTCAGTCAATACATGCATACATCATCTCAATCGTGTATTTATTGTCTTCAAAAGTGTTTTGAATAGCCATATTTAGCGATCTCTTGCCTCTGTTAGTTCCTTGATTGTCACATGATATGCCTCTTCTTTTACTGAGGCATTTGTGGACAAAAGGGGCAGAGCGCCCTCTGGCTCAAGTATGAATTAAAAACACAGCATCCAGCGCTCATAATGATGACAATAAATATAGAATAATAAATATTACTCCTCTGTATAGAAAATTAATATAAACATATGAGAATCCATCAGTATTTCTCAAAATGTGTATGCTTTTAAGCATATTAAGAAATCATGGTCAATATAAGATTTTAAGAGTCAAAATGTGGAGCTTGAGTCTTAGATCTTTTTAATGATGTATAGTTTGTCAACTGCACATCAACATTTAGGCTCTATAATATAACAAATATAGTAGCCTATATGAAATTCCCTAGAGGTAGGAATGTTCAAACGCTTTGCATCACAGAAATACATTATATTTTAAAGTATATTAAAATAGAAAACCATTATTTGGTTAGAGACTTGAGACTTCTTTTAAAAACATTATAATGGCAATGTGTTCAATCTTTTGACTGGTACTGTAATTTAACATAGGCCTATACAAAATTTTCTTCATATCATGTGCAATAATACGTGCATGCATGAGATCACAAAAATCATGTTTTTTTTTTTTTGTCCTGAGTGGACTTTAATCCTGTTATCAGCATGATCACAGAGGGTTTTTTCACAGCCTACCTGACTGAAAGGCCTCATTAATATGCAAGTAATTTCAGGTCATTATTATTCAATTCTTTTGTCTTCTCAGGTGAGAATCACCCATTATACATGAGGATTCACGCCTCCATGCATACTGTGTTTCTTGACCAAAAGTGTCTTAAAAAATTTAAATCTCTCTATTGTTTTATATGAAGGAGTAGGAATGATAATTTTCACATAATTTTGAAGCAAAAACTCTAGTCTACAACCTCCAATACCCAGATTCCTTGTGAACACAGTTTTAATATATATTTTTTGGCCTTATTTCAGTGACTTAAGTTTTTTGTTTTTTCAATAACCACGCATAAACGTTATTCCTTCAAAAATACAAACATGTACATACATGTTCCTCACATATTATTGTAGCCTAGTTTGTGCTGAATACAGTGTAATCACACTTTTGTCATTAATATGTTTA
The DNA here is from genome assembly GCF_018812025.1 of Megalobrama amblycephala. Lineage (NCBI taxonomy): Eukaryota > Metazoa > Chordata > Actinopteri > Cypriniformes > Xenocyprididae > Megalobrama > Megalobrama amblycephala. The sequence goes on from NC_063047.1 coordinate 40,772,819, forward strand.
TGAACAACTGAAAAAAGCACAAATGTCAGGGCATGTCAAAACTTCTCCAGGGCCCCAAAAATCCTCAGACCCCTGAGGGTTAATAATATAACTTAGAGAACATAATTTTCAGTTTTACTCAAATTAGGGTGATGCAAAAATGAGTACACCCCACTGAAAGTCTTTGGAGCAAAGCTGAATTTTAGACTACACGTCTAATTTAACAAGAAATCAACCACGGGTGAGTCTAATTATTCATTACACAGGTGTCCAGCAGAGAGCTGACTATAAAAGGGTGTTAAAACCCCTTCCCATTTCATGCTGTCAGCAATGGCACTACATGGAAGAGAAATGTCACAAGACCTGAGAAAGAAAATAATTTCTTTACACCAGGAAGATGAAGGCTACAAGAAGATCAGCAAAGCTTTACTTATCAGTCAGAATACTGTAGCAAAAGTGGTACAAAAATGTAAAAAAGACTGCACAGAGACGTCCAGGTCATCCACGGAAGTTAACACCTTGACAGGAGCGTCTTCTGATGAGAAGGGTTGAAGAAAATCGGCATGCAAGTTCACTGCAGTTATCTAAAGAAGTAGAAAGCCAAACTGGGGTGACTATTTCCTGTGACACAATATGGCGTACACTGCAGAGGAATGGCATGCATGGGTGCCGTCCATGAAAGAAGCCTCTCCTAAAGACCAGGCACAAAAAAGCCCACCTAGAGTTTGCCAGGGCCCATGCTGACAAAGATGAAGTCTATTAGGACTCTAGACTCTGGAGTGATGAGACCAAGATAAATGTTTTTGGAACTGATGGCTTCAAAACTGTACAGTGTCGCAAAGGTGAGGAATACAAAGAAAAATGCATGGTGCCTACAGTGAAACATGGTGGTGGCAGTGTCCTTATGTGGGGCTGCATGAGTGCTGCTGGTGTCGGGGAGCTGCATTTGATTGATGACATCATGAATTCACAGATGTACTGCTCTAAACTGAAAGAGATGATGCTACCATCACTCTGTGCCCTTGGTCATCGTGCACTTTTCCAACATGACAATGATCCTAAACATACATCTAAGGCCACTGTTGGATTTCTGAAGAAGAACAGGGTGAAAGTTATTCAGTGGCCAAGTATGTCTCCTGATCTGAACCCAATCGAACACCTATTGGGAATTCTGAAGAGACAAGTTGAGCATCACTCTCTATCCAGCATCCAGTCTCTAAAAGAGGTCATTCTTGAAGAATGGAAAAAGATAGATGGTGCAAAATGTCACCAACTTGTTCATTCCATGCCTAGACTTGGTGCTGTCATTAAAAATCATGGAGGCCATACAAAGTACTAGATGAAGTAGTTTTTGTTGTGGGGTGTACTCATTTTTGCATCACCCTAATTTGAGTAAAACTGAAAAATGTATAATCTAAGTTATATTATTAACCTTACTTTTTATATGATATCAAATGTTCATTGGTGAAGCACATGCTTTGTCACTGATTGCAACATGACATGTTTAAGCTCTGTACTGTGTTCACTACAATTTTAGGTCATTGTGAGCCACAGCTGATTTGCAGAAGCATTTCAGTAAGACTGTAATAACGTGAGTTACCCGGTTAGCCAGCTCTACTTCTTTGGGAGTGTTTTCAAAGAGAATTTACTTTTGCAGAGCAGAAAACAGTGTCTTCTTCACATGTATACAACACAAACCAGCTACAGCGTTTGAGGTCGGGTCAAAGTAGATATTGTTTGCGGGCAGCCAATGAAGATGATAGGCGGGCATTAGGCAGATGTTTTACCCAGTGACATGTAGCCGTCAATGGAGTGGGATTTTAATTCCTAATGATTCGTTTAAGCGGTTCAGTGTCGATTCTTTCTTTTGAGAGACAATAACTTTGTTTATCTTGCATTTTCGGCTTCACAACTTTGCAGATCGTTTATATTCACAGACAGCTACATTACACATTGCATGGTAGGTAATATTCAATATCTTATTGTCAGGTAAATAACCAGTCTTTTTTTATCATTGTGCCAGAAGTTATCGGACATGATGAGTGATTGACATTTAAGATCTTTATAAACAGACAGCGACTCAAGGACTTTCAGCACATACTCACACATCCGTGTGAAGTGCATTTTGGGGAACACATGTAGAAAAGGAACAAACGTTTGTAACCTCGCACACATAAATCAATCCTATAGCTATAAGATCCATCAGGAAATGCCACAGATCGCCACAGATACACTGAGTCTTCATGCAGGGGTTTTCTTTTGTGATTTTGTTTAGATAGTAGTACTATTAGAATGGCAAGTAAGCAATTGAGGGGATGTGTGTCACTGTGCCCCGCTTTCTTATGGGTGATGACTCAAGCGATCTCTGTTTTGTTTGTTTTGGAGTGGTGCGTACTCAGTCAGTTCTTGTGTCAGCCCAACTGTTTTCATTGTGAGTGTTTACAATAAGGAAGCTTCGCTCCTGTCTGGCCCTCTTCTTGAGGGATGGCAGTCAGATGTCTGCGTTGACAAGACAAGATGCTTGCGAGTTATCTCTCCCCTGCTTTCAGGCTCTGTAGGATTACATCTGGTCTGGTTGGTGAAACCTATGAAGTGGCGGGTCACGCTGGTGCATCCCTGCACACTATAGCAGTGTTACAGGTGTACCAGGCTGACCTGCTATAGGAATTGGACTCCTTGTCCTCATTGTGGTAAAAGAACTTTGCCAAGCCACAGACCTGTTTCACCACGCCACCACGGCAACGTCCTGTACAATCAGGTAGAACTTTTTTTCTGCTGAATTCGAAGAGAATAAACATATATTGAGTTCTTACTTTCAGCCTAGCCTTATTGTCTTGCACCTTTACTAAATGTATGGATGTGACTCTGGCTCCACTGTGATCCAGGGGATTTGTGTGCTGAATTACAATATTTGTTTTCGATTTGACTTGCACGATTTAAAACCTGACATCTCAACGTTTCTTTAGACATAAGTGTCATTTTTTTGTCATTAGTATTTATAAGTTACAGTTCATTTTCTGAGAACTATCAGATTGGACTTCGTTCAGAGGGAGACGAGAGATCACGCATCATGTTAGTTTTCTTTATTTTACAAAGAGCACAACGTGTTTTTACTCTGAGTGTACACAAATAAAAGAAGACATTCTATAGTTTCAATTGATATATTACTTATGTCTCTATGACAAGAAATTTTAAGTCTGTTTTGCTGCAATGTAAAAAAAATCCTGCAAAACGTGCCGGCGCGCTACCCGACTCCAGAGAGTTAAGGTGCTTGGTCAGGGAATTGTGCAAACCCCTATCATTTATAAGGGTTGCTCTGGGCCAAGGAGCAGATATCCTGTAGAGGAACTATGTGGACAGACCCAGCTTTGACCTTGAGTCCCACACTTGAGGCGTGTTGCTATCATTCATCCCCAACATGAGATTTGGAACCTGTGGGTCCAGCCCCTCATGTGGGATTGGTTCATAGATTCTGGTCTCTCAATGGAGGCTGTTGAGACATTTTTAAATGCTGGAACTTCCTCTACAAGGAAAAGGAATGCTCTAAGGTGGTGTCTTGTCACATCATGGTACGATCAGTGCCACTTGGACCCAGTCCGCTGCCCAGGTAGTTCAATACAGGAGTAACCTTTTTGGGTCAAGGGTTACGCGTGGCTGCTTTGTTCCCTAACTATGTGGACAGACCTTGGCTTCCATCTTGGGTCCCAAACTTAAAGTGCGTTGCTGTTGCTGCTATGGTGAATGCCTCCCTCATTATGGTCCTGGATGACCGTTTAGTGTCTAGCCCTTTTGGGTCACAGGATTACACGTGATTGCTGTCACAAGTGTTACAACAAATGCCCCTTCATCAGCTAGGGTGTAGTACTGGAATGGCTGTCCAGTTCATGGCCCTTCGGAAGGCCATCATCTCATGGAGGGGCAACCACATATTGATCCGAAAACAACAGACTCTGCTTTGGACCAAGAGCAAACTGCTTGTTAGCCAGTTAGCTAGTGTCTCTCCTGGAAGCCTCTCCATGGGAGATTCCGACTAGGAGGGTCCTTCTGTCAATTATTCAGCCTGTGGGTCCAGCCCCTTAGAGGGATTGGCTGTTGAGACCATTTTAACTGCAGGAGCTCCCTCTACAAGGAAACGGTATGCTCTAAGGTGGCGTCTTGGACCTCAGTGCCACCTAGGCCTAGTCCACTGCTCAGTTGGTTCAGCGCAGGACTTCATCTTCATCTTTGAGGCCCCTGTTACATTCAAGTTTACGCGGTCGCTATTTCGGCCTGCAACATTCACATTGATGGAGTTTCTGTGGGGAGGTCTCTCCTGGTATCTAGTTTTTGTGCCTTCTCATTTTTCGTTTTGTGCAAGTTCCTTCCTGGGACGTTGATATAGTCTTGAAAGGCTTATCAGGTGCTCCATTTGAGCCTCAGAGGAGTTTTTCTGACTCTCAAGGCTCTGTTATTGCTGATGACTTCATTTTAAAAAAGTTTTGCACTGCTTTTTGGGGTGCAGCTAAGGTACTGTTGCCACTAGGCAGTGTTTATCACACTAGATTACTGATGCGATTCCTTTGCCTGTGAGGCACACAGCTTGGCTTCCCCTCTAGGCATCAGAGCTCGCTCTACTCAGAGTGTGGCTTCTTCTAAGGCACTATCCAAGGGTGCTTCTTTGCAGGATGTTTGTGCTGCAGCAGGCTGGTACTCTCTGCACACATTCATAAGGTTTTACAATGGGGATATGGATTCAACCCCAGGTTCTCAGGTCCTGTTGGGTTGTTTTGCCTGCCCACAGGGTCTGAGTTTGTACATAATTTCACAATCTTGTTGGGTAGGCATATTTCAATATGGCATAGCATCAACACCATGATGCAGTGTCAAAGTTCACTTGAAAGGTAACGTCTGGGGTTCCGTATGTAACCCAGTTCCTTGATCAGGGAACGAGCCACTGCTTCTTTTTGCCATACACCATGCATGCCTGCGTGGCTTCTTCAGACAATTAGAATCTGGGGATTCTGTGACGTAGGTCTGTCAATTGTACTCTTAAAGCTTTATATTTATTTGTCGATTTGTCAATCTGTTAATTGCATTATATGGTTAATTAACACTCTGAGGTCTGAAAACGTGCCGGCGCGTTTTGCAGGTTTTTTTTCACATTGCAGCAAAACAGACTTAAAATACTCCGTCATTTTTTGTCATAGAGACATAAGTAATATATTAATTTAAACTATGGAATATCTTCTTTTATTTGTATACACTCAGAGTAAAAACAAAATGTTGTGCTTTTTGTAAAATAAAGAAAACTAACATGATGCGTGATTTCTCCTCTCCCTCTGAACAAAGTCCAATCTGATAGTTCTCAGAAAATGAACTGTAACTTAGTGAATACTAATCACAGAAAAAATTAAACTTATGTCTAAAAAAACATTAAGATGTCAGGTTTTAAATCATGTAAGTCAAATCGAAAACAAACCTTCTGTGTTTATGTAATCTGTATGAAAAGAGAGCCATGTCAGAAGTCCGTGATTCAGCTCATTATCTGCTAATGCGGCCACGCCCACGGAGCCAGCGCTATTCAGACGCATATTCAGAGGCAATACATGCATTCATCGTCTCAATCGTGTATTTATTGTCTTGAAAAGTGTTTATCTGGATGTAAAAGTCATGGTTAGCGATCTGTAGAAGACATGCAGTTAGTTCCTGTTTTCTTTTCTTCTATAGATGAATTTTAGATGAGTTTTTGTTTCTTTAGCGCCCTCCGGCTGCAGTATGAATTGGAAACTCCATTCATGGAATAGCCTCTTCTTCTTTTAGATGAATTTGTGTACTAAAAATGCACAGAGAGCGCCCTCCGACTTCAAGGATGAATTGAAAACACCAGTGCTCATAGTAATGACAATGAATATTAAATAAATATAACTCCTCTGTATAGAAAATTGACATAAGCATATGAGAATCCAATATTTCTCCAAATGTGCATGCTTTTAAACTAAAAGCCTATATTCAGACTCTTTGCATCACAGAAATACATGATATTTTAAAGCATAATATAAAACCATTACTTTATATTGTAATAATATTTTTCTGTATGTTTCATATATCATGATGAGCTTGAGACATCACAGAAGGTTTTTTTCACAGCCTACCTGACTGAAATGCCTCATTAATATGCAAGTCATTTCAGCTCATTACTATCCAATTATTTTGTCCTCTCAGGTGAGAATGGCCCATTATTCAGTGGTGATTCACGCCTCCACGCATACTGTGTTTCTTGGCAAAAAGTGTCTTACAAAAACTAAATCAATATATTGTTTTATATGAAGGAGTAGGCAGCATAATTTTTGCATAATTTTGAAGCAAAAACTCTAGTTTACAACCTTCAATACCCTAAAGTATTGTAAACACAGATTTACTATACTTTTTTTGGCCTTATTTCAGTGACTTAAGTTTTTTGTTTTTTCAATAACCACGCATAAATGTTATTCCTTCAAAAACACAAACATGTACATACATGTTCCTCACATATTATTGTAGCCTAGTTTGTGCTGAATACAGTGTAATGACACTTTTGTCATTAATATGTTTATGAACAACTGAAAAAAGCACAAATGTCAGGGCATGTCAAATCTTCTCCAGGCCCCAAATCAGCCTCAGACTCCGGAGGGTTAATGTTACAATCAAACTGCAGTTCACCACATTTGCTGTGAAAAGCTCTTTAGTGAAGATGAGTGAAGAAGCTTTGCAGAAAAGTTGAGCTCCAGCAGTAAGATTGAGCACCCCCGCAGTAAACGAAATATTATTCTGTTGTTTTAAAGTGCTGTAAAACATGACAGAAATCATCCAGTATCTAATTTTACCTTTATCAAAGCATACATTTTGTGACGCTTTGGAACAAAGTGTTAGACATGCTATTTGGAAAATGGTTGTGTGAAGCTTTATAAAGATGCCCAGATGTTACTGGGATTTAGATGATATTGTGGTAACTTAGAACACAAGTGTTTTTAGTGCTAAAAAAAGCTTGAAAATCTGCCACCTGGCCGGACTCACAGCAATCAGTATAATGGCAGTTAGGATGGGGGTGGGGTTCATCCACTCAGTTGTTGGAAGACTGTTAAAATCATTCCTACACCTCAATATTGTGCACAAATCCCATACTGTATGTGGCTCTCTGTGCCACTTATTTTGATTGGTCATTTGGTTTCTTCATGATTTTCTGGGGATGTAAGTGGGAGCAGTTCCCTGTAGAATAAAGGGGTCATTTTGAAGACTGAAGTTCTGACAGTTTCTTGGATGGAGCAACAGCAAAAGGTTTTTTAGCCAATTATTTGGTCTCAGGGATCCATACAGCAGAGCTTGCTGCTTTACTGTCATTGCTAATTTGCTGCTGTGATGTATGTAAACGTGTACTTTTAGAACAGATGTTTTGCTCCATTTTCAACCCATTAAAGGCATAGAGTAAAATTCTCTCATCATTTACTCACCCTCATGCTGTTTTAATCACCTAAAAAACGTTCTTTCTGCTGTGAAACACAAAAAGTTACAGAATGCTTTTTTCAATGTAATGGTGGTCAAGCAGTCAAGCTTTCCTTTCCCACATTACAGATGCTATAAACTTGTCCAAGTTTGGAAAAAATCACTTACTTCAGCACTTTTACCATTAGTTTAATCAATTAATTCATTAATTTGAATCACAGTATTGTATAGAATATACAATAAAACAAACAAACAGTTTGATACACGCTCCGAACCACTGATTCGAACCAAAAGATTTGTAAAGCTTCAAAGCTTCATGAAGCAGTGTTTTGAAATTGCCCATCACTAGATATTGTTGAATAAAGTCATTGTTTTGTTTTTTGGCGCACAAAAAGTATTCTTGTCACTTCATAACATTAAGGTTGAACCACTGTAGTCACATGTGAACCACTGTAGTCACAAATACGCGTTTTAAATACGTCTTTAGTAGCTTTCTGGGCATCTGAAAATGTTAATTATCTTGCTGGCAATGGAGGCCTCACTAAGCCATCAGATTTGATCAAAAAATATCTTAATTTGTGTTCCGAAGATGAAGGTCTTACGGGTGTGGAACGACATTAGGGTGAGTAATTAATGACAGAATTTTCATTTTTGGGTGAACTAAACCTTTAAAGGTGCCATAGAATCCTTTTTCACAAGATGTAATGTAAGTCTAAGGTGTCCCCTGAATGTGTCTGTGAAGTTTCAGCTCAAAATACCCCATAGATTTTTTATTATTCAATTTTTTAACTGCCTATTTTGGGGCATAATAAAATATGCGCCGATTCAGCTACGTGTCCCCTTTAAATGCTTGCGCTCCCCACCCCCCGAGCTCGCAACTCTGTAATACATTGTATAAACAAAGTTCACACAGCTAATATAACCCTCAAAATGGATCCTTACAAAGTGTTCGTGATGCAGCATATCAGATCATGTAAGTATAGTATTTATTTGGATGTTTACATTTGATTCTGAATGAGTTTGCTAGTAGCTAGGCTGCAGCTAACGGAGCTAAAGTTAACATTACACACTGTTGGAGAGATTTATAAAGAATGAAGTTGTTTTTATGAATTATACAGATTGCAAGTGTATATAATAAAAATAATGACATGGTTCTTGTCTCTGTGAATACAGTAAGAAACAATGGTACAGTACATTAGCAACATGCTAACGAAACATTTAGAAAGACAATGTACAAATATCACTAAAATTATCATGATATCATGGATCATGTCAGTTATTATTGCTCCATCTGCCATTTTTTCGCTATTGTCCTTGCTTGCTTACCTGCATAAAGTCTGATTATTCGTCTGTGCAGCTCCAGACGTTAATACTGGCTTGTCTAATGCCTTGAACATGGGCTGGCATATGCAAATATTGGGGGCATACATTTTAATGATCCCGACTGTTGCGTCACAGTCGGTGTTATGTTGAGATTCGTCTGTTCTTCAGAGGTCTTTTGCAAAAATCAAATTTATATAAGAAGGAGGAAACAATGGTGTTTGAGACTCACTGTATGTCATTTCCATGTACAGAACTTTAATTATTTAACTATGCTGAGGTAAATTCAATTTTCAATTCTAGGGCACCTTTAATGTTTGAGTAAAACCTACAGAGCTGAGGAAGGGTACAATCAGTAATTGAATAAATTTTGTCATGTTAGTGACCCTAACTATGTAGTTAGGTGATAATGACATTATTAGATAATAATAATAATAGGTTTTTGAATTTGATTAATAAGTATGCATTAAACACACCAAAATAAGTCCCGGGGGGGGGGGGAATATTTTGAGTTCACTTATTGAGTTCACAGTCTTTTTGAGTTTGGGGTTTTCTGGGGTTATGGCCTTCTGCCTTTGGACTCTTAATATAAATTTCTACTATCAAAACTGATCAGCTACACTGTGCTGTTTATGCCACTGGGATGGTGCTTCAATGTAATGAACCCTTCACAGCCCTGTGGTTGTTAAGTTGAAATACTGCACTGTTCACCACACCACACAGAGGGAATATTTAATATAATCCATTCACAGAGAATATTTGGCCTATAAATTCAGACAGAATATGCAGTTCATATGGCACGGATATTCACTCAGCCTGTTCCTTCAGGAATGGCCGTTTCCTTTGCTTATCAGTATAAGATTGTTTTTTTCTGTTGTTTTGCAGTTGTACTTGTATATGATAGTTGTACACTCCATTATTTAGTGCAATATTATTACATTACATTAATCAATCAAGCATTTTGCTCTTAATTTATGATCAAGATGTTTGTGATAATGCAGTCATCATCTAACCTCCATGTGATCCATATCATGATCATCCATTGTTGTGTCAACTAAATAGCCACACAGAGCAACCCTGGGACTATGGAAAATCCATCCTCCTGTGGTTTTCATCTAGATTGTGGATTCAGCTCAGTGCTCAAAGCTTTCATATAGCACTTCAAAATGTCACAAGCTAAACACATTGTGAAAATGCAGAGTGTCACAGCACAATGACACACATTTGACAAAGATGTGTGTCAGATATTCCTTTGCAGTGCTTTTCAGAAGGACTGTGGCCAACCCAGCCTTTTCCAGCATGTTTTTGCATGTTTATAATTTGCATGTGTCCTTTATTGAAAACTCTCTCTCCCCTTTTGTGTCACCCATGTCTGCTTTATCTAGGTACACAGAGGAGTACAGTATGGATTCAACTAATGCACAGTAAGTCAGAGCAGAAGCGTGGTATCCATCTAGCCTTCCGTGGCGAGTGAAATCTGTCTTTATTGGTGTCGTCACCTCTCTTTGAACTAGAGACTCATCAGAAATTAGATAAAGGCAATTAAATGCTTCCTGTTCATATAATGAAATACTAACTAGAACAAATAAACCTAATACAAATACAGTACAATAAAACCTAGTGCAAATAATTGATAAAAGAGGTGTGTCTTGATCCTGTGCCAAGAGTTTGGGAGAGATTTTGCTATATGAACTAGAGGTTGACTGATATTGGCTTTTACAGATAAGATAACTAAGTTGGGCAATACTTGCCAATAACCGATTAATTAACTGATATTTCCCTTATCAAGTCGGTTTCTTGACATTACATATGAGTAAATCCTTTTCCTCTGACATGCTGAAGCCTGATTGAATCACACTATTGCTTTGCAATAGTCAATGGTATCCGAGCATTTGCCTGATTGCCAGGCTCAGCCACTATATAAGCGATGTCGGACGCCAGAACACATCAGAATCTTTTTCCTTCACCTGGAGCCTGGTTTTGCTGTTGACCTGCACGACTAGATTGGATGCCGCCTCTGGTGGAGTTACAAGTATCACCGAAGATGTCTCTTTGCTGCATGTGTGGTGGTCCCGTCAACTTTCCAGATGCACACGAGGATTGTGTGCTGTGTCTGGGCCGCGCCCGTGCTGAGGCAGCACTGGAAGGATCGTATTGTCGAGCCTGCGAGGAATTGCCAATCAAGATCCTTCATGCGAGACTGGCCATTGTTCGCAGTGGCGGCCTGCCGGCTAGTGCTTCAATGTAATGAACGGGTCTTGGATAACTCCTTCAGGAGGCTCTACTGAAGGGCTAATGTCAGCCCAACGGCCACTTCACTCTCGCATGCCAGAAACTCCGCTCACCTATGTCGAAGATAGTTCCCACCCTCCGGCCGAAACACGGGAAATGGTCTCATTCAGCTGTGGAGAGGACGAAGCCGAAGAGGGTATGCGTGACCGCTTTCCGTTGAGGACGCAGTCACGGCTCACTTATGTCCGCCCCGGGTTGGAAAACCGCCTCATTCACTTCTACGCCATGTTGAGCCACAGCTCGCATCGCTGAAAAGGCATATATTTCATATGTTGGCAGTCCTGCAGGTCTTCCAGACTTGACTTCTGAGGTCCCTGGACAAGGAGCAAGCTGCATACAGCAGCAGACCTAGCCTTGGCCGCTTCTAAGGTCGCCCAGGGAATAGGCCGCTGTATGGGCAGCCTCGTGGTCTTGCATTGTCACTTGTGGTGAGGGCAGTTCGGTAGGTTAACAGTTCTTCGGGGGGACGGGCGACTGAATCCTTCCCGCCCTTGCCAAATGCCAGAATGGGACTTATCATTAGTGCTCAGTGCGCTGTCTGACCCAGCGTTCGAACCAGCTGAGTCTAGCAACTTGAAAGTGCTCTTTTAAGACTGTGCTGCTACTCGTGCTGGCATGTGGAAAGCGGGTAGCTGACTTACATGCCCTATCAGTCAGCAGTGCTTGTATGCAGTTTGGCCCAGACGACTGCATGTTCAGACTCATGCCCAGACATGGCTACACATTTAAGGTACTCTCAACCCCTTCAGAGCCCAGGTTATCACAATGCAAGCGTTCTGCTCTCTCGAGCCAAATACCGATTCAGTGTCACAGAAGCACGCTCTGTACCCCGTGCATGCGCTGCGTGCTTATGTAAACAGAACTAGCCAGTTTCTATCTTCAGAACAGCTTTTTGTCTGCTTCGCAGGCGCCAAGAAGGCCGCCTGCCTGCTGTCGAAGCAGAGGCTCTTTGCCAAAAGAGCAGTCAAAACTCTTGGCTCTTTGCCAAAACTGCATCTGAGTGTTTAAACCAGGTCTGATACCTGACCTAGAGGGGGAGGGGCAAGCACGCTGAATTGTCTTTGCTGCTGCCTTAGCGCCTAGCACTTTGCATCGGCTATGTGCGAGTTGGCCGGCAATATTTTTTACATGCCGGGGTTTTATACGTTCCCTATATGTAATGTCGAGAAACCGACCCGGGAACGTCTCTGGTTACTCAACGTAACCTTAGTTCCCTGAGAGGACGGAATGAGACATTACATAGATTGCCATGTGAAAAACCTCCTTATAGCCTCAATAGTTCTTGCTCAGTCGAAAGATTCTGAGGTGTTCTGGTGCCCGACATCACTTATATATTGGCTAAGCCAGCCAGTCAGGTGAATGATTGGACATAATTGGATATTGCAAAACAATAGAGTGATTCAATCAGGCTTCAGCATTTCAGAGGAAAAGGGTTTCCCCGTATGTAATGTTTCGTTCCCTCCTCTCAGGGAACTAAGTTTACGTTGAGTAACCAAAGACATTTTTAAAACTGATACTGAATGAAAACATAACACTCAAAGTAAAATAGTGCTGAGCTTTATTAAAAAAGCAAACAGTATTGACTGAACCATGAAACCATAAAAATACATACAAATACATACAAATATTATAGCTTGTGGTGGTTGGTTTAATTCAAATTCTGAATGGATTATATAAAGCATACAAAAAGTGCTCTCTTTATAATCACTAAAAAACTGTAACTCGTATAATAATAATAATAATAATAACCTTTATTTTCTATAATGCCTTTAAATGTACATCTCAAAGCGCTTTACAAAAACAAGTAAAGCAACAAAGATATACCACATAATATAAAGATTAAAATTAAAGCAACAAAATAGACTATAAAATAAGCACAAAGAAAAATTTCAATTATTCAATTAAAAGCTACCCTAAAAAAATGAGTTTTAAGCTGAGATTTAAAAATGCCAAGATATTTAGCTTGCCGTATCTCAATCGGTAAAGAATTCCAAAGTTTTGGAGCTAGTGAAGAAAAAGCCCTATCTCCCATCAATCTTAAACGAGTTAAGGGAACAGTTAAAAGACCAGTTTCAGAAGAACGAAGGTCACGGGTTAGAGTATAGGGAATTAAAAGCTTGGTCAAATATTGAGGTGCCAACCCATGGAAGGCCTTGTAGGTAAGCATCAAAATTTTAAAATCAACCCTAAACTTAACGGGGAGCCAATGCAATGACTCCAAAATGGGAGTAATATGATCTCTATCTTAGTTCTTGTAAGGATTCTAGCAGCCGAATTTTGCACTCATCTCAGTTATAATCAGTGAAGCTGTCTACACTGCACAGTGAATCTCTTATTTACAATGTGTCTACACTTTGTTATAATAAGAGGATTTGTGAGCATGCAGATATCTGTACTGAACAAAAACTCTTGCGTTTTGAATGGCGAGTGGATTCTGACTAACTTAAACACCTCTGTTTGGCCATTGCGTTCAAGAGATTAATGGACATGTCTGTGATTGGCTGCATTGCTCAGCGCTTCAAAAACAGGTTGTAAATAGATACCTTTCACATTGTCCAAAGTGCAAACACAAATACACGTTTGCCAAATCTGTTCGCCAATATGATAGCTTAGCACCCTCTAGCGCCCTTGTAGAACTGGGCCAGACTAGGACCATGCCATTATACATACCTTTCATTGTTTTAAATCCACAGCTGATGTATTCCGCTTCATGAAGAGTGTAGCATCATGTATCAAAACAAACACCACGAGGTGTCAGTGACAGTTTTTATCATTGTGCATTATTGTCGACCTCTAAATTGTATCATATTTGATACGTAAATTCGAAGGGGTCTAAATTATCAACACTGTGCTGCAAAACCTGTTGTTCACAGTCTTCAACATGCCTTGTGTCATCTGATTTACTTTTTTTTTTTTTTTTTTTTTTTTTTTTAAGAAAAAAAGATTATAACTCTAAAAAGGTCCTCTTTTAGGATGCCATTAAGACCATAAAAGTGCAATTATGTCAGAGAATCCCCAGATTCTATTTGTCCGAAGAAGCTGTGCCGCCGCGCAGGCATCTGTGAAATATGGCAAAGTGACACAGTGTCTTGTTCCCTTCTCATGTCCCACATGCGTAACCCCAGACATTCCTTTATGAGGGAACTTCAAATGCTGCATCATAGTGTTGAGGCTATGGGAATGTTAATACCCACACCGCCTTACTGAAAAATACTTGCCCAACAAGATTGTAAAAAGTCTGCATGAGCACAGACCCTGTGGACAAGTAAAATGGATTAACCCAACAGGACTTGAAAGCCTGGGGTTGATGGCATTTAGGATGGTCTCAACAACCTCAACAAAATCTATGAGCTGGGGGTGTCGGGGGTGAATGGTGAGAGGTCCCTCCTTGTCAAAGTCTCGCACAGAGAGCTCTCCAGGAGAGAGACTAAGTCCGAGATCTAGACCCGGCTGGCCAAAATGTAGTTACGAGTAGCAGGCATACTCTGTCCTGGCTTAACATGGCTATAACTCCCGGGAGCTGCTTCGCCCCCGAAAGCAAACCAAGAAACTTACTAGTTTGGGGTAGATAGCATCTTACAGATCTCTCAGAGTATGGTTCAGACAATGCACTTGTTTTGGAGACTTGTTGAGTTCCCAACCTTTTGGGGAGCCAACTGTCCTTGCAACCTCACATCCCCCTATGCTCTCCAAAAAAGGGGTTGGCACCCTTCTCCAGCAAAATAGTTGAAAGGAGATGGGGCAGAAACTGGAGGCTACCGCTCCTTGAAACAACAAAGGCAGGCAGGGTTGGCAGAACTGCCGTCAAAACATAATGCTCTGCCATAACCAACTCAACCTGCAATACTCATGATCAAGAGCTGTCGTGCTGCCTCGACAAACACGGGACCCGAACCACAGATAGCAGATGTTTGACTCTCATCCCTCGAGAAGAGAGTCAGAAGGTAAGTGACACTTCCTTATTTAAAACGCTCGCAATGAACTCAGTCAGCCTCCTCGAGAACTGACTGAGCATGCTCTGCTTCCAGACAAACAGCACAGAAATTGTGTGAGTCGTTTCCCGTAAGACAGCAGGGCATGGCAGCACACATCTCCTAAATTACTTGCCTGCCTTTCTTTTAGTACTCCTATCTAAACAAAATCAGTGTAACAGGACATACAGCGGGGAAAATAATTATTTGATCCCTTGCTGATTTTGTAAGTTTGCCCACTTACAAAGAAATGAGGAGTCTATTTTTTATGGTCGGTTTATTTTAATGGATAGAGACAGAATTTCAACCCAAAAATCCAGAAAAAAACACATTATATAAAGGTTATAAATTGATTTGCATTTGATCAAGTGAAATAAGTATTTGATCCCCTACCAACCAGTAAGAATTCTGCCTCCTACAGACTGTTTATGTGCCCATGTCGAACACAGATTAGTCCCATCACTTTAAGAAAGTACTCCTTAAATGTCAGCTTGTTATGTGTATAAAAGACAACTGTTCAAAGGTGTCTTTATTTTCCATTCAAACCACTCTACCACCATGGGCAAGACCAAAGAGCTGTCAAAGGACATCAGAGACAAGATTGTAGACCTGCACAAGGCTGGAATGGGCTACAAGACCATCAGCAAGAATCTTGGTGAGAAGGAGACAACTGTTGGTGCGATTATTCGGAAATGGAAGAAATACAAAATAACCATCAATCGCCCTCGGTCTGGAGCTCCATGCAAGATCTCACCACATGGGTTAAGGATGATGATGAGAAAGGTGAGGGATCAGCCCAGAATTACACAGGAGGAGCTTGTAAATGATCTCAAGGCAGTTGGGGCCACATTCACCAAGAAAACCATTGGTAACACACTACGGCACAACAGGATGGAAATCTTGCAGTGCCCGCAAGGTCCCCCTGCTCAAAAAGGCACATGTACAGGCCATCTGAAGTTTGCCAATGAACAGCGAAATGATTCAGAGAAGGCTTGGAAGAAAGTGCTGTGGTCAGATGAGACCAAATTGAGCTCTTTGGCATCAACTCGACTTGCTGTGTTTGGAGGGAGAGAAATGTTGACTATGACCCCAAGAACACCATTCCTACAGTCAAGCATGGAGGTGGAAACATTACGCTTTGGGGCTGTTTCTCTGCTAAGGGTACAGGATGACTTCACCGCATTGAGGGGCTGATGGATAGGGCCATATGTTCCGTAAAATCTTGGACGAGAACCTCCTTCCCTCAGTCAGAACACTGAAGATGGGTTATGGATGGGTCTTCCAGCATGACAATAACCCATAATATTCCTCCAAGGCAACAAAAGAGTGGCTCAAGAAGAAGCACATTAAGGTCATGGAGTGGCCTAGCCAGTACCCAGACCTTAATTCTATAGAAAATCTGTGAAGGGAGCTAAAACTTCAAGTTGCCAAGCGACAGCCAAGAAACCTTAAATATTTAGAGAAGATCTGTAAAGAGGAGTGGAACAAAATCCCTTCTGAGATGTGTGCAAACCTGGTGACCAACAGCAAGAAACATCTTACTTCTGTGCTTGCCAACAAGGGTTTGTCCACCAAGTACTAAGTCATGTTTTGCTTGGGGATCAAATAATTATTTCACTCACAAATGCAAATCAGTTTATAACCTTTATATAATGTTTTTTTTCTGGATTTTTTGTTTGATATTCTGTCTCTGTCCATTAAAATAAACCTACCATAAAAATTATAGAACCTACCATAAAAACGTATAAGTGGGGAAAATAATAAAATCAGCAGGGGATCAAATAATTATTTTCCCCACTGTACAATTTTGACAAACAATCACACTGAAACAGACATATGGGTTTTGAAGACAAGGAAACTGGGGATGATGTAGGTGCCCCTTTATGGTCTTGATGACGTGCTATGCTTCATTACCTGACCTCTGTAGGTAAACTTTTTTTATATAGATTTTGTATAAAAGTTCAATAAACTGTTCCATTTAACCCTTTAACACGTACGATCACACCGGTGTGATCAGTCTTGTCTGGCCCCAGGAGCGTACGATCACACCGGTGTGATTAGAATGTTCAGTGCATCGCGTGATCAACTGCCAAATTCAAATGTGCGTGTGCGCTTTGGCTGGGGCTAAACCAGAGACGGACACGCGCAGCATATATTACATATATGCAGTGTTTTCAACCAAATAATGTTTATTGTAGATTTCAGACATTTAAATATACACGAGCACTAACAAAACAATATATTTAGAGTTTGTAAAATACACAATGGTGGTCTATAGAAGCGGAAATAACAACCCTTTCCATTATAATTAGACGACATGTTTTATTCATATCAGATACACATTGTGAAAGTAACTTTAAAGCTTACTCTATTCTTCCCCAGTTCACCGACTCACTTACTTTTATGTATTTCGGGAGAAGTGGATAAATTCACGGGTTGTAAATCCAACAGATCCGATTCTCTGTGCGGCGCAAACTAACATGGCGGCGCCCATCGCGCATATGGCTCAACTAACATGATCGTTATAAAGGTGTTTAAACTGCAAAACACATCCACTTGCACATATTTGTCAATCGGAATATTAGATATTTCATGCTATAGTCAACAAATTTGTGAATATTTTGAATAACAAAGGAAAAATTAAATGAAAGCAGATTAGCATTCATACAGTGCTGCGGTGTGTCACATAACAAGCAATGACGCGTCACCTTGGAAACCATAAAGTGATACGTTCTAAACAAGCAGCAACCTCCCCCTTTCTCTCGTGAAGCCAATACGGAAGTAACTTAAACTGCGATTCATCGACTGGCCGCTAGGGACAGGCTCCAAAAGAGAGCAGAATCTCATAGAGTCCCATGTTAAATTGGCCAAGTTTATAGCAGAAAAAAACATGTTTACAAGTTGGTTCAAATTGTGGTTTTGGTCTATACTGCTATTTTTGCCCTTCGTGACAACTCTGAGGGGGGTGAATTTTTTTATAACTTATCCATTTAAATTATATTAAGCCTTAAAGTTCTGCATAATTAAGGGCGTGGTCACTTGAGTGACAGGTAGATTGCGTTGCTGTCTGTGAGCCATCATGTTACCTCAGCTGCCGCTGAATTTGGCATCTCAGCCGTTTTTGTGCTTTTTTTTCTCTATTATTTTATACAATTATAAAATATGGCTTGCTGCATAATATTCGAGACTGATGTGTGTCTGTGTAGATGTGCATGCATGCGGAAGAAACAGAACACACGTTGTTGGATCGTGGCATTGGCTGAAAGTTTTGATTGTGAGATTTACTACAATGACAATACCAGGAGGATATACAACTCTGACAGCACTGCTTGGATATTATAACTAAAACTGCTGCACTATTTTGAAAAAAATATACTTTGGACACAGGCACATTTGTTTGTTAGATACGATCGTATACAGTTTTACAACATAAAGGCTGCTCAGATTGCATCCTTTCTTGAAGAACGATGACAGAGAGCAGATCATTCAGAAGAAATGTGAAATGTTTTTTTGTTTTGCAATGGACACTCATATTTTACCCAAGTGCCACAGATCGGTTTCATCTCGCGATCTCTATTTCATTATAAAGGTATGAAGTCCCATTTTGATTTTCCATGTTGTTATTTGCACACCCAACACTACTGGTGTTGGAGCATCTATATCTTAAAGAAACACCGTAGATTGACAGTAAACCTTTAGAGCGTTCTGATGATAAAACTTATCTTCATTAATATTTTAGATCGTATCTAAGATAGATAGATAGCTCCTTTGCTGCTAACATGGTCACGTCGAGCTAGGCGGGCGTGGTTTCAGCAACCAGTCACATCAGCTCAAACCACCTCCCCGCCTCTTTGCCCATTTTCAGTTATCCGGGAGTGACGTGCGGTGACGCGCAGCTAAGATGGCCGCGGCCTCATTTACGCGTCAAAACTGCTGTTCAGAACTCTATGGGTGACGTCACGGACACTACGTCCATATTTTTTTACAGTCTATGGTTCTAAATAACGGTCGCTTCAAAAAACTCACGCTGGGGGGTCAGCCAGAATATTTAAAACTTACGTGCGAAAGGGTTAAAAAAAGAAAAAAAAATTCAGACTATTATTGCATATGTTTACAAGGTTAACCTGTAAGGGGAAGTTGATTCCACCATTTGAGTGTGAGGACAGTGAAATAACAGGAGTCGCAGTAATGAATACTAGAGCAGAATAGGACCTATACCTGACTAGCTGCCCTGGTGAAATAAATTTCTGAGGTGGCGGATGTTGTGCAACTGTGTGCCTTGATTGTGGTTAGTAGGCTGCAAACGTCACATTGCTGTCTAGTTTTTGGCTTCCTGACTCAAATGGCTTTCAGTTTTCTCTATATTTACTTGCTGAATGTGGACATGCTGAAAATTCTCGAGTGAGTTGTGTGTGTTCTTTGAACCATCAAGAGGAGGATGTTCAAACGAGGGCACAGGTGCTCTTTTAAAGCACATTTGTCACACAACACATCTTCGGCCTCTGAAAGTTATGTCAGTCTTCGAGCGTGAGTACCACATTTTTCATGACATCAAATTCTGTATCCTTATTTCTGTGGTAATATATATTGTATTATGTTGTGGAATCAAAAGGGATGTTAACCCCTGACTCATAGTAGCCGCTTTTCCACAATCAAGCCAAAACCTTCTCGCTGTTTAACTGTTCCATTCTATGTCGATCCGGCCCAGCCGGTACGGATATGGTTTCATTTTCCACTGTGGTGGGCTGATAACAGAGCTTTTTGAAGTGTAATACAAATGCGTCAGTCGTTGCCTTGGTAATGCAAGAGTTTACAAATGGTATAAGATGTAAATAGCTACCACATTATGGATATTTTAATTTTATTATTAACTTGTTTACGTCGCTCAAATAGTGCACTTGAACATCTACAGAGAAACTGGTAGCCAGGTAACAGACAAATGACCAATCTAAGTGGCGACGTCACTACACGCGTTCTACCAGCATGGTTCTCATCCATGAGAATTCCAGACCGAGAACCTTACAATCCCCAGCAATCAAGCCAGTGGTGAAAGTAAGAAGGCAAAACTCCCCAAGATACTAAAACAAGTCTTCTGTGAGGCATTCTGTGTTTAACTTACACTTATAACACCCATAAATGAGAACAACAAGCACTCAGAGAACATTATGAAGTATATTGCGCATCTATATCATCTAACTAAGAGGAGAACAGTTGATGTTCAGTTTCTACACTTACTGCTGTTGTGTGTCTTCCTTCAAAAAATGTTTTCATTTTGTTACTCCCATGCTAAGAAAATACTTGCTTTACACAGTGATGTGAATGTCCACATTCTAACTTTTAACGTTTGTTCACTTGTAATGCTCTGTAAAGTAGGCTGACATGAGCACACAGGCTCTGAGTCTTCAATATTTATGCTTCTTGCACTATAAATAGAGTATCTGTCTGTTGGAGAGCTAGTGTACGTGGGTGGAGCGAAGGTATATTTGGGGCTGCTCAAATCAAAAGAATAAAGATTTTTACAGAGACTAAATTACTGACAGTTCAGCTATTATTGACCAGCCCTATTGTTCCATGTTGGCACGAAGTGTTATGGATTTCCCTGCAATTATAATTTCAGTCCTTTCTAATGTGAGAAACAGTTTGACAGTCAGGCAGAGCAATTATTTCTGGCACAGTGAAGACTTGCGAACAAGTTTGGAATGTGTGTGTGAGCAGGTTTCTGTTGGTCTGTGCTTGTGTGCTCATACATATATGTGGGTGCAAATCGCCGATGCACACACCCATACACAATCTGTAAGTGAAATTCAGCCTTCTATTTCAAGAAGCTGGTATTGTTTGGTTTTTGCAAATTTGTCACAATGGTCAACATTTTATGTAATTTTTTTTTAGCCTTTGACACAAAACAGCCCTCAGCTTAGTAAATATCTACCATATACTGTATGTGTCACCAGAGCCTGTTTTAAAGGCATCACCATGGAGACAGAGAAGGGGAAGCAGGAAACAATGGCTGTTTTCTAGCATATCTCTCTCTTTCTCTGCTGAATATGGTGCTCATAATTACTGCCTGCAATATACATCATGTCATGCCCTCGACAGATATAAAGGGCTTTGGGAAGCTCCAGCCTACCATTAGTATTATGCCTGTGACACCACAAATAGCAAACATACTTCAGATAATGATCCCCATAGTGAATGCATACCACAGTGATTTCAGATGAAAGTGTAACTGTGAAAATCATGTATTATTCAAGCTTTATGATATAATATGTCTTATCACCCATAAATGTGGGTTTAATTAGAATAAATATATTGAGAAATACAAACGGGTGAATAGAAAGCTAAACATTTTAAACAAAGACATTTCTAGATCCTATTTTGTCCCAAAATTAAAAGAAATAAATTGAGTTTTGCATAAAAAATTGCATTTTGAAATTATTTTTGTGATTATTAAAGTTTGTACAGGACAGTTTGTACAGTGTAAAAACCTTTACATCTATGGAATGTCCCCATAAAACATGGAAACCTGTGTGTGTGTGTGTGTGTGTGTGTGTGTGTGTGTGTGTGTGTGTGTGGTGGGTGGGTGGGTGGGGGGATACTATAATATTGCCATCCCTACATAGATGGCAATATTGTAAGGACAGTTTCCGGTATATAAATCATACTAAATTATATTTTTTGAAAGTGTAAAAATGCAAAAAGTTTACTGTGAGTGTTGTGTTTAGGAGAAGGGTTAGGGGGTAGAATATACAGTTTGTACAGTATAAAAATCATTATGTCTGTGGAAAGTCCCTGTAAAACCCAATGTGTGTATGCGTATTTCAGACCATGCATAAAATATCTCTATACCTGACAGATATCACTGAAATACAGGTTGGTGTCCTCGGAAACTGTATGTCTCTGTGACATCTGTGAGCGTACCAGCAAGGAGAAGCGCTATCTGCTGTGAATCATTAGCTGCTTCTGAAATCATGTAGTGTCAAATGTATAGCACTTGATGATGATCTTACTTCTTGACCATAAAGTATGTTCTATAAATATGCATGTGTATAGTGGCTTCATGGGATGCACATTTCAGTATCTCTTTAGAAGGAGTGGGAATTGTTCATGTGTTTTGCATTGTAAACATAGTAGGGAAGTAGGCATATTCAGATGCTGTGATTTTGTGTGTTTGGGATTCCTGGCATTGAGTCTGCTAATGTGTCAAAAAGAGGGGTTTTGGTTTAAAGGTGTGGTTGGATGATGGAAGAAAACAAAATGATGGACACCTAAGTCATATATTCCACCAGTAAGCACACATTGCAATTCCTAGCAGCCTACTGTAATTGAAAAAAGAAAAGAAAAGAAAAGAAAAGAAAAGAAAAGAAAAGAAAAGAAAAGAAAAGAAAAGAAAAGAAAAGAAAAGAAAAAACTCATTACTTAATGTTGGTTTCAATTAAAAAGTATCAGTGTATCTGGACAGAATGTTTGTATTGCTGTATTGCAGTAAATAAAATGATTTTGTGTGTGTGTGTGTGTGTGTGTGTGTCCTGATATTAGGCTTTATTTTTTATAAGAAAATATTTTACTTTTCATTTGATTTTGAGTTTTCACTCCAAAGCATCTTATTAGTGATGATGAGAATAAATGTGATCAATCAAATTTTACAGCATTGTGTGGGTGGTGACACTGCAGATTTCATGAAGCATTGTTTGGGCTAGATTCAGAGATGCTGGATTTTGGGTCATGATGGTTGCTGCAATTAGATGAAAATATATAGAAATTCAAGCATATAGAGACTGAAATACTGCTTAGTGAATCATTCACGGATGGCAGAGGATGACATCTACTGAGAGTTCATTTGAAGCGTCACTGTTGCTAATGTTTCCTGTCAGATGTCCTGATAGATTTGAAACGCTCACATACATCTTAAAGATGGATCTGGAGATTAAAAGAAGTTACTTACCCAATAGACAGTTTTAGCTGCTTGAAGTTTTCAGCAGTGCATTGTGGGATTACTTTGTGTATTTTGCACAATGCAGAGACATAATAAATATGTCATTAATTAAAATTATTTAGAATTTTAATCATAATAAATCATATCATATAAAGATGATTTTGGGCACTTAAAAATGTGTGAATGTCTTGAATGTGATTAAGTGTTCAAATATTTTTGGGTGTATGTAAACAATGAATTTAAAGAATTGTATTAAACATCATTTTATTCTCTTTCCACAGGGTTCAAGTGGAATTTTATGTAAATGAAAACACATTCAAGGAGAGGTTGAAGCTCTTTTTCATCAAAAACCAAAGGTCAAGTAAGTAAAATCTTTTGACCCTTTGAGCCACTGACAGCCACTGAGAAACCAACAAGGCAAAATCCATTACTGCAAGCATAAACAATTTTTATGGATTTCGATATCACTATACGTGTACATGTTCAAGGCCTCCATATATTTGTCTTTTACTTGTACTATCACAAGCTAAATCATCCTAACAGAGAAGGTGACATTGTTTTAACTGTTTGTTTGGATTTATGATGGTACTGTAAGTTTGCAGGTTTGCCAGACTGCTGACTTTTCTAATACATTTTCCAGATGTGTTTTATATTGTATGAAGCTCCATTTCATAATTTACTGTATTGCAGGTCTCAGAATACGTCTCTTCAACCTCTCCTTGAAGTTGTTAACATGCCTCCTCTATATAATCAGAGTCTCACTAGATGATCCAGCTAACCAGGTCGCATGTGCACGGTGAGTAAACATGAACTACTTAAAGGGATAAATCATCCAAATATGAAAATTCTGTCATCATTTACTCACCTTCATGCACACTACCATTCAAATGTTTGATGATTTTTTTTTTAATGTTTTTGAAAGGAGTCTCTTATGCTCACCAAGGCTGCATTTGTTTGATCAAAAATGTTGTACAAATAATTTAAAATAACTGTTTTCTATTTTAATATATTTTAAAATATAATTTATTCCTATGATGTCATAAATCCAGTCTTCAGTGTCACATGATTCATCAGAAATCATTCTGATATGCTGATTTGGTGCTCAAGAAACATTTATTTTCGTTATCGGTGTTAAAAAAAGTTGTGCTTCTTAATATTTTTGTGGAAACCTTGATACATTTTTTTCAGGATTCTCTGATGAATAGAAAGTATTAAGCATCTATTTGAAATAGATTTTTGGTCACACTTTATTAGGTGTTTACTTGCATCCAAAAATAAGTACAGTGTATTTATTGTGTTCATATTGTACTGCAAACACTTTTTCTGCTACTGAGGTGGAATACGGGTATGGTTAGGGACATGTTTGGTAGTATTGGTAGGTTTAAGGGTGGGTTAACATTCAGTGTAATTATAGATGTAATTTCATGCAGGCATTTTTTGAAATACAAGTACAATGTAAAAACATGTATACACACTATGGGCCCTATCTTGCACCCAGCGCAATTGACTTTGTACACCGACGCATGTGTCATTCCTATTTTGCACCCGCGCAAAGCGCGCTTTTCCCTCCACAGAAGCACGTCGCTAAACTAGTGAATGAACTTGCGCTCCCTGGGCGGTTCAGCGCAAAAAAGGAGGTGTGTTCAGGCGCATTGCCTGCGCATTGCTATTTTAAGGAGCTGAAAATAGACTGCGCCATAGACCAACTCAAACCTGGTCTAAAGTCAATGGCGCAATATTTTTTTGTTAGAGCGCGTTGGTAGAAACTGCGCCTCTGGGCGCGTCCACAGTGCGCGTTGACTTTGCTTATTACACACAGGGATGCGCATCACACAAACATGCCAAATATTAAAAACAAAAGGATTACAGTGTAAAAGAATATTATTGTGTACATAAATAAAAAAATGTAATGATGAATAGTCATTGCGTGTATTAGAATTAGGCTACCTATTTTCAATTCAGCCTTTTACTACTTATAATGATGAACGAAATTGGCTTATTAATTGAACAATCGTGCCAATACACACACACACACATATATATTAACTGACTCATCGCGTGTACGCCATGTAAATAGCAATCCGCCATGGCGCGAGCGCATCTCGCTCTTAAAGGGAATGGGAGATGACACTCTGATTGGTTTATTTCACGTTACGCCCAAACCACACCTATGAATAATGAAGCTACTTCAGACCAACCCATTTTAGATTTGCGCCGGGCGCAAGAGCCATTTATCCCGCCGGGAAAATAGCAACAGCGCCGAGACCCGCCCACAAAGTTACTTGCGCTTCGCGCTT
Source organism: Megalobrama amblycephala (assembly GCF_018812025.1). Taxonomy (NCBI): domain Eukaryota; kingdom Metazoa; phylum Chordata; class Actinopteri; order Cypriniformes; family Xenocyprididae; genus Megalobrama; species Megalobrama amblycephala. Next base: position 40,798,069 of record NC_063047.1, read on the forward strand.
TGACACTTGCGTTTCAGATCGTTAAAATAGGGCCCATTAAGTGCATTGTATCAAATGATTAATTTAAATGCTAGTACATAGTAGTTAAAGACACCTAATATAAAGTGGGAATGATTTTTTCAACAACAAACTGTCGTATCACACGACACCACTTGCTTGAGTGATATTACTTTTATCCAGCCTGTTCTAGCTCCACTTCATGTGTCCTCCTTACTGGTAAGAGAAAACGTTAGGTTACTTGCATAACCCCGGTTCTCTGAGAACAGAGCGAATTATCTCACTATGGGTGTGATAGAATATAGAAGCACCAATTAATCTGTCTAAAAGGCGGACCAATCACAGCTCATGACAAGGAGCTCACCCCCTTCCTATATATGCCGCTGTGAACCCCGAAACGGCATTCTAAGCATGCTCTTCCCCCGTGTTTTTGAGTAGGGAAGCTTGGTGAGATACCTTGTTCTGTTCTCAGAGAACTGGGGTTATGCAAGTAACCTAACATTCTCTTTCAGACACTCGCTCTGTATCTCACTATGAGAATGCGACTCCCATATGCATGCTTTCCGAAGCGACTGAACAGACCTGGCAAGAATGAAAGATAACCTCTCCTTTCTCCAAAGAGCCAACTTCAAGAACGGCACAAGCCATAGAAGGTGCAGTGACATCCATCTTTTATATTTAGAAAGATTTTTCTATGCGCAGCTTGTCAATGAAGTATGGCTCCAAATGCTAATCCATCTGAAAGCAGTTTGAGTCGCTTATAAATGTACATTTGAAAAAGCAACACGCGTCAAACATCTTTCCAGACATGAGAACCATTTATTAACATCTTGTCCAACAAAAGACAACAATTAATAACATGTTTTTACTCCAAACTCACTTCATAACGACAGTTAAGCATCCTTCTGTGAGATGACGTGGCTTTTTACACAGAATAAGGCAGTCGTGTGTTTATTAGTCATGTTTAATCAATCAAAGAGTTCCAATCTTCTGTTTATTCAGCTATAGCAATGGTATGATGGCCATAGGGATTTCCTGGAATGACGCGTGTTATCAGCTTCTATGGCAGAGTTTCTGTGCAAGAGCACCCTCTGGCTTTCAGCATTTACTACTGATCACAGAGCCGTACAGCTCTGACAAGCTGCGCATAAAATAATCGCAGCCTTTGCCAAATCACGTGCAATAAAATTTGCGATAAATCGTGACGTAAGGAACGCCGTTTCTGGGTCCACTCGTTTCACCTGAGAATAGTATCTCCACGGCCGTTTATGAGCGCTATTTATTCATATTAAACATTTAAAATACTTACAGTCTACACAACAGTCTCTGTGCTCACAGCGTCACAGACATTAATATTTTAACGATTTATAAAAGATGAATCACTGTCTGGCCATCTGGGATTTTGGTATGGAGATAAAGGTTATGATTATAATTTTTTGGAAGTATTACACCACATCGTGTGTGTATATTAGCACCATTTGTGGTTTTCTTGTGATATGAGATCTGTTTGGACCCGAAAGCACTGCAGCGTGACTTAACAACCGAATATTGTGCAGCCCTAATCTCCAATGCTTCACTCCCTTCATAAAACAGCATATAAGAGGATGTTGTCCCACCAAAGCTCCTTTGAAACCTACACTGTAAGCTGAAATAGCAGCCAGATAAACTTTAATATTAGAAAACACCCTACCATTGACCATTAGTATATCAGTATATCACTCACCGCACACTGAAAAGGAATAACTCCATTACGAGTGCACCAGTCCTCAAACACACGCCATGTAAGATAGTGTTTATAACTTCCTGGGGAAGACTGAGTGCATTCAAATGACTCCTCACGGGCCAGACCCAAAGATTGACCCATTTCGGGTGGGTGTGAAATATCTGCCCATTCGCTTGTGACAGCAGGTCCCGGCACAATGGGAGTGGCAATGGCTCTCATGAGCTGTGATTGGTCCGCCCTTCAGACAGACGTTGTGTAATTGGTGCTTCCATAGTCTATAACGCTTGAGGCATTTCCTATAGTGAGATACCAAGCGATCATTTGAAAGAGAACCCACTCTGTGTGATCCTGGAGTGAGAAAAAACACTTTGTTCAATGGGAAATAAGAAAACTCCGTTTCCATTCACATACCGTGGAACATTGTTAACACAGTACAGCAGAATGGTAAACAACTAAATGTCACACAAAATATCAGCAGTCTTTGAACACTGCATGTCCAGTCATCTTAGAGGACCTGAACTAACAGCTTTATAATGATTTTCTTCAACTCTTCCATGAAACAACAACAAAACAAAACACTTTGCCGTACATCTCAAAAGCACCGCTTAAATTGCTCTCAGGATCAACCCAGACTCCTCAGTCTGAAGTGTCCCCAAGAGTCATTCTCAGTACAAGCAACAAAAATATTAAGAGACAATGAGGCACAGTGTGTGTGTTAGTAAGTGACAGAAAGTGAGAGCTGTGGGCACTTGTGTGCATGCATTGCTGGCCCTACTAGCAGCAATCAAATAAGAGAGAGTCCATCTCATGCTGTCATTTATGTCAGAGCCAGCAGGCATGATCCCTCAGCTTTTCAACCCTGATGTCTTTCACTTTTATGTCTGTTGTGTACTAACTGCCTGTTATCATGATTTTAGGAAACACTGCACAAACATCACAGATGCCCTTTGCAGCAAAGCCTGTGCAAACTACACAACAAACCTGACCACAGATCCCACGCAAATAAACTGGTGAGACCTGTTTGACCTTAGATATTATGACAGATCACAAATAAACTTAACTAATTAAAGTGTGCTTGTTCTTCTTCATTTACTCATCTGTTTGTGTTTCTTGTGCTGTATTTCTTGAAGGGAGTTAATATTTTGGGTGAATAGGAGAGTTCCTGTATGGGCAATACAGGTAGATTGAGATTTTAAACTAAACTACACTCTTAAAAATAAAGCTTCCATTTAGAAACCAAAAAAAATGTTGTGAACATGTGACTTTAAAGAATATTTTTACATTGTACAACAAATCTTTTATAGATTTTTGGATTTGAATTTTGGATTTTTTTTCTACCTCAGACCTGTACAACTGTGAGGGTGATATTGCTTTTATACATCAGTTCGATAAACAAAAAGTTAATATTGAGTTACATTTTAGACACAATATTGTCAGGTTCTTAATCTGTTTTTGCTTCTCCAACAAAATAGTTCCAAATTAAGCCGAAGCAACTGTAGAGATGTTTAATTCCTGATTGAATCATTGTTTTCGAAAGCATTGTTTGAGTGAATGATTCAATAATACATATATAAAAACAGTAACTTGTTTAATTCCTGAATGAATCAGGTGCTTTGAATTAATCATTTGAGTGAATGACTCAAATGACTCACTCATAGTCACTTGTGTTGCATTTGGACTAATTGGTTAAGTAATTCAAACACATTCAGTCTCTTGTTTGGCTCCTTAATGAATCAGTGTGCTTTGAACGAATCGGTTGAGTGAATTAATGACTCTCTAATAAAGACTTTGTCTTCTCACCATTAAAGGGATAGTTCACCCAAAAATGAAAATTTGATGTTTATCTGCTTACCCCCAGGGCATCCAAGATGTAGGTGACTTTGTTTCTTCAGTAGAACACAAATTATGATTTTTAACTCCCACCGTTGCAGTCTGTCAGTCAAATAATGCATTGAAATTTTAACACCATCTATAAGAGTCAAAAAAACATGCACAGACAAATCCAAATGAAACCCTGCGGCTCGTGACAACACACTGATGTCCTAAGACACGAAACGATCGGTTTGTGCGAGAGACCGAACAGTATTTATATATTTTTTTACCTCTAAAACACCACTATGTCCAACTGCTCTCCACATCCGGTTAGTGAGGTCTGATCGCGCTCTGACAACGGAAGTGATGTCTCGCACTCATTGAAGCAAAGCGCGAGCGATCAGTTCCGTCATCAGAGCGTGTTTTTTCACCTCACTAACCGGATGCTGAACGCAGTTGGACATAGTGGTGTTTTAGAGGTAAACAATTATATAAATACTGTTCGTTTTCTCGCACAAACCGATCGTTTCGTGTCTTAGGACATCAATGTGTCGTCACGAGCCGCAGGGTTTAATTTGGATTTGACTATGCAAGTTTTATTTACTCTTATAGACGGAGTTCCCATTGACACGCATTATACGACTGACAGACCACAACGGTTGGAGTTAAAAATCATCATTTGTGTTCTACTGAAGAAACAAAGTCACCTACATCTTGGATGCTCTGGGGGTAAGCAGATAAACATCAACTTTTCATTTTTGGGTGAACTATCCCTTTAATTGGCATAATAGCCTGCATACAAATGAAAAATACTCACCTCTACTGACTGGAACACAGACTAACAGAGTGATATAAACAGTGAAAAGCAGTGCCCCAATTACCCTCTCAGTGGTCTTGTCTGTCTGTTTAAATCTTCTTTTGACAGACAGTTCTATGGGTGCACAGGACAGACCCCAGGAGGGTTTTGCATTGAGTACCCTTTATTTTTAAGAGTGTACATCACTGTTCACATTTCTTTATGACTACTAATTGCATCTCTCACTCTGATGGTACTCAGACTCTGATAGGAGTTATTTCCTACAATCTCATTATACACTGATATTGATACTCTGCGAATCAAAATGATGATTATGTTTCCTGCACCACAGGTGACAGTGGCCTTAATTAGCTTCTTGCAAGCAATGCTCCTGGTGTATCTCAGCTACAAGGTAAGATTATTGCCATTATTATTCTGCCCTTGTGAGCTTTCTAACCACTGATCTAAATTGAATCGGACCATTTCAGCTTCTCTTGGGTTGCTAAAGGGTCCCTTTGATTCTTCAGTTTCCCTGTAATGGGAAGTGTTCCTCTCTTTCAACAGAAAAACAAAACATCTCTATATTGTTTTTCTGTTTCTTCTTTGATTTATCAAGATAAAATCTGTTGTTGGGAGCTGAATGTAATATTTGTTGTAATTAAAGGCAGCACCCCAATTTGCCCACTTATACCTTGCTTAGGCAGTATACACTTTTCTGGGAAGTCAATAGATGTCTGGCCTAAAGTTGTCTTTGCACACAATAGAGGGATATAAGAAACTGTTTTACACACATTTATACTTTTATATACATACTTTGAAATCCTCATACATAGACTTTCAAGTCAAGCCACAAACTACAGTATTTACAATACAAGTTTCATTTGACATACTATTATTATTACACTATAATTTGGGATACACTAATTCCAGTGTCATATACTGTTTATGACAGATATGCAGTGGATGTCAGTTAGGATGCATGCCGTTTTTTAGAGTTGTGATTTTTTTAAAATGTGCATTTTTGTACTTTTTAATGCTTCTGCAGTGTAACTTATATTTATTTAATTTCTAGGGGAACATTTGGGAGCAGATTTTCCAAATCTCCTTCATCATTGAGATGATCAATACAGTGCCATTTATAATTACAGTAAGTGATGAAGATTCTGGTGGACAAAGAAGCATGCATCCAGTTGCTGCCGTCAAACAATTATTGTTGATAGTACAGTAATTGTTGAGTACTGTTATATTGTTGTGACTGAGTCTAATTTTATAAGTAGCCATTAATACCAGAAAGTCAATCATGAGAAGGAATGATTATTACTGAAATGTAACCAAGTAACAAATAGCCATTTTTTGACCTGCAGTAATTGTGAGCAAATTATATGTTGTTTAATTTTTTTATGTTAATGGCATTACAGATGTAAAAGCTATGGAGTGGAACACAGCTTTTCTATTATAATTGATTTATTCATTTATTTTTGTAGATCTTTTGGCCTCCGCTTAGAAACATTTTTGTTCCTGTGTTTCTTAATTGTTGGCTTGCCAAATCAGCGCTGGAGAATATGATTGTAAGTAGCCTGTGCAGCTGTGTAGTGTATTTTACATGCCTATGAGAAATCATATTGGGTGTCTTAGTAGAATAACATCGAAGTTGTTTGATGATATTGCTGTGCTGGAAAGGTTTACTTCATTATGCACTTGACAAATGAAAATGCATCATCAATGAGCAAAATCTGAGAGTGTGCCAGCGTTCCCTTCCCTGCCAGATGGTCGGGTCAAATGGCCAGAGAAAACCTGGCAGGGGGAATGTCCTTTTACAAATGCTTTTAGCAAAGATATTGGTAAATAAGAATGTTAACAGTCACTAAAATGTGACAATGTCATGAAGATTTCTCTGTTTTGCCCCCATACTTTCCTATATATTTTCCTAGAGAGATGATAATTAAGGATCACCCAAAATGAAAATTCTGTCATCATTTACTCACCCTCAATTTGTTCCAAACCTGTATGAATTTCTTTCTTCTGCTGAACACAAAAGAAGATATTTTGAAGAATATGGGTAACCAAACAGTTGATGGCCTCCATTGACTTCCATAGTAATGAAAAAAAAATAAAAAATACTATGGAAGTCAATATGGTCCATCAACTGATTGGTTACCATAATTCTTCAAAATATCTTTTGTGTTCAGCAGAAGAATGAAACATGTACAGGTTTGGAACAACTTAAAAGTGAGTAAATGATAACAGAATTGTCATTTTTGGGTGAACTATCCCTTTAACATACATGTAGGCCTATATCTCATATATAGCTGAGCAGTACACTGTAAATAAGAATTGTTTGTTTAACTTAAAAAAGTAAAAAGTAAAATTATCTAAGTTGATTTGACAAAAGAAAAAATGTAAAAAAACAATGAAATTTTTTTACAGTATACATTTATTAAGGAGAACTAGAACTAGACCATAATTGTAAAAGGAAGATAACTGAGGTTATTAAGTTCTTTTTAAATCAGGAACATAAATGGGCGGTCTTTTTTTTTTTTATGCCTCACGTCGCTTTCATTGTGTGTGTTATTCTTGTATTCTTGTCATGCCTTATTCTCTGACAGAAGAGATCTCTTTCACTTACTGTATCTCTGTTCTTTTCTAGAATGATCTCCATCGTGCCATTCAGCGCACACACTCTGCCATGTTCAACCAGGTCCTCATTCTGATCTGTACACTTCTCTGTCTGGTCTTCACTGGGTAAAGCTCTTTGATCTCTGATATCCCTGATGGGGCTTTAGCCTTTTGCAGGCTTGTATCTAATGCTGCAGATCTGAAACAGTCACTCTCATATGTATTAACCATCCAGATCAATAATGTACATCAGTTAATCCAAATTAACTCTTTTCCCATAGTGTCAAATCAAGACGCTACCATTTTTTAGGAATATAGAACAAAATCTACTGAGTATTTAATAGAGCAAAACAGTCACGGCTCCCCCTTTTTCAGCAGTCTGGGTTCTGCAAGTATTTTCCCATTCATTTTCTCTGTAGGGATTTACAAAGAATCCTTAGTAAAGAGATGTAAGCCACCAACCCAGCTCTGAGATGAATCACAATATCACAAACTTTGTTTTAAAGCAAAAGGAAAAGACAAAGGTACAAGGCTGTGAAATGAACATCTTTTGTAATCTTTTAATAAAAATGAAGATAGATGAAAATATTAGTTCCCTTTCGTGGGAACTATCGACGCTACGTCGGATGACGTGATGGGAACCTTCTGTCTTTTGTGTTCGTGAAGCACCTCTGTATCCAACCAATGAAAAGACGTGACGTCAGAGGCGGGTGACGTCACGGATCAGGAAGCTATAAAGCACACCTGAACACAAAGCACGCCAGCTTCTGTTGTCTTCAGCAAGCGCTCTCTGTATCTTGTCTGTCTTATTTATTGTTGTCTGTCTGATATATATATATATATATATATATATATATCACACAGTGATCTCTTCGTCCGAGGACAAGAGTTTCAAGCACAAAAATAAGACAAAAAGCATTATGGCGGAAAAGCAGCAACAGTTTAAAAAGTGTACTCCTCCTTGTCCACGCTACATAGTGACAGGAGATTCACACGACATGTGTGTGAAATGCCTGGGGGTTGAGCATGCACAGGCGGCTCTCGAGGGAGCCGTGTACACTGCGATCGGCTCACCCTCAGAGTGCTGCGATCTCGCCGGGCGCTCTTTGAGGAGGGCGCCGAGGCGAGTGTTCCCCGCGGGTCTGGTCCCGCTGCTGCCGAGGCACAGCGAAGGCTGCACTCGTGGGGTTCACAGATGGATCTAGCAGAGGGGGAAGAGACGGGCGCTGCCCTATCGCTTCCCTTACCTGCTAGACCCAGTGTCTCTCCTTTGGTGGCGGAAGCACGCGTAGCGGTTTCTTCCCCCCGAAGAGAGGCACCGATGCTTAACATATCTTCCTCCGAGGAGGTTGATGTGGAGAGCGTCGATGAGGAACCGCCATCCTCATCCCCTGCTTATGAGGAGCTATTAGAGGTAGTGACCAGGGCAGTAGAAAAGTTAAAAATCGACTGGCCCGCGGAGAAAGCTGAAAATAAACCAAAAAGTAAGCTTGATGAAAGGTTTCTTCCCGCGCGGTCACTACCTCAGCGCCGGGGTCTGCCGTTTTTTCCCGACCTCCACACCGAGGTGTCGAGGTCGTGGAAGCGGCCAGTACAATACAGACTATACAGCCCGCAGACATCACTATATAGCAATATAGTTGGGCTGAAACGTCACGGCTATGGGGCGATGCCTCGGGTCGAGGAGACGCTCGCGAGCCATCTCTCACCCGAGTCCACATTGTCCCTTAAGACCCCGACGCTGCCCACCAAGCCCCTAAAGACAACTTCCAGCTTGGTGGGCAAGGCTTATTCGGCGGCAGGTCAGGCGGCGGCATGCCTTCACACTATGTCTATCTTACAGGCATACCAAGCCGACCTGCTGGGGGAAATTGATGACACTGGGGAAGCGTCCTTTGAGGCTATTCATGAGCTCAGAAAGGCAACAGATTTAGCTCTCCGGGCCACCAAGGAGACGGCCAAATCCATCGGCCGCTCTATGGCAGCCCTGGTGGCCACGGAGAGGCATCTCTGGCTCAACCTCTCAGACATCAAGGAGAGAGATAAAAATGTTCTCATGGACGCGCCGCTGTCTCCTGATGGCCTGTTCGGCGACGCAGTGTCAACTGTCGTCGACAGGTTTCAGGAGACACGAAAGCAGACAGCGGCATTCTCTAAAATTATTCCCCGCCGCTCTCATCCCCCGAGGCTGCTGGGCGGGAGCAGCCTCGGCCGACAGCCAGCTCCTCAGCACACAGGGTGCAACAAAAAGCCAGTGTCGCCTCCCGTGCTCCCCCACAAAGATCTGGGGGGCCGGTGCGGGCGGCACAGGCGAAGCCTTCCGGAGGTAGGACGGATCTGAGGACCGTCATTATCTCCCGGAAGGCTTCAAAGAAGAGGTCCTGACCTTTATAGTGCAGGATCTCTCGAGGGCAGCCCCCTCCGGGGGGATTCGGATATCGGGTCCCTCCCGGTGCCCTCAGGGGACCGTCCTGTCAACCCTGCCACCCAGCGTGCGTCAGGGCACAGCGGTCTCTGCCGATCCTCCGAGGAGGGTCGGCCAGCACGTGATTCGCCTGTCTGCCGGTGCGCCGCGTCAGATGGACGAGCCAAGTGCTCAAAAAACACCAGAGACCAGTCTCGAGAGACTGGTTCCCTTAGTAGAATATTTGGAAGAGTGGAAAAATCTCCCGAATGTTTCGAAGTGGGTGCTGCTCATGGTAGAACAGGGCTACAGAATTCAGTTCGGTTCACGACCGCCCAAGTTTCAATGGGGTGCTTCCTACGGTGGTAACCCCAGAGCAGTCTCTGGTAATGGAGCAAGAAGTAACGACGCTTTTGCAAAAAGGGGCTATAGAAAGGGTTTCCCCTCCCAGCAAAATGTCGGGCTTTTACAGCCGCTACTTCATTGTTCCGAAGAAGGATGGAGGGTTGCGTCCGATCATAGATTTACGTGTGTTAAATCGATCAGTAAGGAAGTTGAAGTTCAAAATGCTTACACTCAGACAGATCATCCCTCAGATCAGGTCCGAGGACTGGTTTGTAGCGATAGATCTGAAAGACGCATACTTTCATGTATCCATCCATCCTTCACACAGGAAGTTCCTCAGGTTTGCTTTCGGGGGCGAAGCTTACCAATACAGGGTTCTTCCGTTCGGCCTATCCCTCTCACCCCGCACGTTCACGAAGTGCGTGGATGCAGCGCTGGCTCCGCTGAGACTCCAGGGCATCCGCGTGCTGAACTATATCGACGATTGGTTGATACTAGCTCAAACAGAACAATTGGCAGTTCAACATCGAGATGTTGTTCTGTCGCACATGAAAAGGCTTGGGCTGAGGCTCAACGCCAAAAAGAGTGTGCTGGTCCCGAGTCAGGTTGCAAACTACTTAGGTGTAATCTGGGATTCCACCACGAATGCAGGCGCAGTTGTCCCCTGCTCGTGTGAGTTCCATTCTCGGGGCCGTGAAAGGGGTGAAATTAGGCCAGTCACTCACTGTAAAACAGTTTCAGAGACTGTTGGGTCTGATGGCAGCTGCGTCCAACGTCATTACTTTTGGCCTCCTGCACATGAGACCCTTACAGTGGTGGCTCAGGACCAAGGGGTTTTCCCCGAGGGGAAATCCTTTTCGCATGATCAAAGTCACGCGGCGATGCCTTCGTGCTCTGGTCATGTGGAAGAAGCCTTGGTTTCTAACCCAGGGACCCGTGCTGGGGACTTCTGGTCGTCGTGTAATGCTTACGACAGATGCTTCCCTCACGGGCTGGGGGGCGATCATGAGTGGTCGCTCGGCGCAGGGTCTTTGGGAGGACCATCAGCTCTCCTGGCACATAAATCGGCTGGAGATGATGGCGGTGTTTCTTGCACTGAAACACTTCCTCCCAGACCTGAGAGATCACCATGTGTTGGTCCGTACGGACAACACTGCGGTGGTCTCGTACATCAACCATCAGGGGGGCTTGCGGTCTCGCCTATTATCAAAATTGGCCAGTCGCATCCTCCTCTGGTCCCAGGGAAAGCTCCTCTCGCTGAGAGCAGCTTATATCCCCGGGCGGTTGAATGTGGGAGCGGACGCCCTGTCGAGGCAGGGCGCGAGACCGGGGGAATGGAAACTCCACACCGAGGTGGTGGAGTTGATATGGAAAACTTTCGGTCGAGCTCAAGTCGATCTATTTGCCACAGAGGAGTCAGCTCAGTGCCCTCTGTGGTATTCACTTCAGCACCCAGCACCTCTAGGGCTGGATGCCATGCTACAGACGTGGCCGAGGCTGCGTCTGTATGCGTTCCCCCCAGTCTCAATGCTCCCGGGAGTTCTGGAGAAGGTTCGCCAGGAGAAGGTCGACCTAATATTGGTGGCCCCTTACTGGCCGACCAGAGTATGGTTTTCGGACATAATGTCTCTACTTCACGGCTCTCCCTTAGAGCTTCCTCTCAGGCAGGATCTCCTGTCTCAAGCGGGCGGCACGATTCTCCATCCCCGCCCAGAAATGTGGAAACTGTGGGCCTGGCCCCTGAGGGGGCAAGGCTCATAGGAACTGGTCTCTCAACCGAGGTTGTGGAGACCATCCTTCACTCCAGAGCTCCCTCCACGAGGAAGTTGTACTTATATAAATGGAAACTGTTCTCTATGTGGTGTGAACAGCATAATTTGGACCCGGTCCATTCTTCTGTCTCTGACGTGCTTCAGTTCCTTCAGGAAAAGTTCTCGGAAGGTTTAACCCCTTCCACGCTGAAAGTATATGTGGCCGCTATTTCGGCTCATCATATCCCTGTAGGGGGCTCCTCGCTGGGTCGAGACCCCCTAGTAGTACGCTTCCTCCGTGGTGCACTCAGGTTGAGACCTGTGGTGCGCACGAAGACCCCGACCTGGGACCTCGCTATTGTGCTCCAAGGGCTGGCTGAGGCTCCCTTCGAGCCGATAGAGGAGGTGTCAGATAAGTTCTTGACACTCAAAACCATCTTTCTTCTGGCTGTCTCTTCCCTGAAGAGAATCGGTGATTTACAAGCGCTGTCAGTCGCTCCATCTTGCCTTGAGTTTGCGCCAGGTATGGTGAAAGCCTTTTTGCATACCAGGCCTGGCTATGTTCCAAAGGTTCCAACGAGGGTCCCAGGTCCCATCGTACTGGAGGCTTTCTGCCCGCCTCCTTTTGCGAGTTTGGATCAGGAAAGGAAGAATCTGCTTTGCCCTGTAAAAGCATTAGATGCTTATGTCCACAGAGCTGCCCTGTGGAGGAAAACAGAACAATCGTTTGTATGTTACGGGTCCCCTAAGAGGGGGGGCCCAGCATCTAAACAGCGGATGAGCAAGTGGGTGGTCGAGGCCATCTCACTTGCGTATGAGACGGTGGGGTGCCCGTGTCCTCTGATGGTGCGTGCTCACTCCACGAGAGGTATGGCCGCGTCCAGAGCTCTCCTATCTGGTGTCTCTATGGACGACATTTGTGGTGCGGCTGGATGGTCATCCCAGCACACTTTTATCAGATTTTACAATCTTCACCTTAACATCACTCCGGGGGCCAGGGTGCTACAAGATAGCAGCCAGGCACTTGGAGACACGGCGTAGTTGGGATTGCGTTCCCATCACGTCATCCGACGTAGCGTCGATAGTTCCCACGAAAGGGAACGTCTCGGGTTACGAGTGTAACCCCTGTTCCCTGAGTAAGGGAACGAGACGCTACGTCGCGTGGCCGTATCTCCTGCATACCTGGTGCGCTTGCTTCAGACATTTTACAGAAGCTGGCGTGCTTTGTGTTCAGGTGTGCTTTATAGCTTCCTGATCCGTGACGTCACCCGCCTCTGACGTCACGTCTTTTCATTGGTTGGATACAGAGGTGCTTCACGAACACAAAAGACAGAAGGTTCCCATCACGTCATCCGACGTAGCGTCTCGTTCCCTTACTCAGGGAACAGGGGTTACACTCGTAACCCGAGACGTTTTTTTGCAAAATGGTCAAATATATACAATTTATACATGCGTACATATATATAAAAACAGAATCCAAAAAATCACGAAAACAATGTATCACAGTTTCTACAAAAATACTAAGCAGAGGCACTGTTTTAAACATTAATAATATTAGAATGATTTCTGAAGGATCATGTGACACTGATGACTGGAGTAATGGCTACTGAAAATTTGGTTTTGCCATCATAATAATAAATTACATTTTAAAATAAATGAACAGTAATAAAACAGTTATTTTATTGTAAATAACATTTTGCAATATATGTTTTTAAAGCTGCAGTCCGTAACTTTTTTTGGTTAAAAATGATCCTAAATCAATTTTTGAGCAAGTACATAATCAGCCAGTGTTCAAAACTATCTCCTTACCTTAGCTTGATTCACAACGGTAAGCTTGTAATAATGTTTTATAATAAGAGCAGTACTGGTGGGTTTTCGTGGGAAATTCAAGCATGCAGCCGTTCGTCTTTGCGTCATTACGTCACGTCTGTAAAAAGAAAGGAAGGAGTCCGAGTAGCTATATCTTGTGAGGATGCTGCTTGTAGCGGATCATTTATAGCCTTTTCTCACAGCAACTGAAATAATTAAACTTATTTTTTTGATGGTGGATTGTAATCCAGAAAGGTCCAAATGACAATCATCAGTGACGATTGTAGATTCACCCATAGTCAAAAGCAAAACACTTCGGACTGCGGTGGGAGTGGCTACAGAAATTGAAATCTACAGGTAACGCTAACACACACTAAATACACAGTCATAGTAATGCTGATGTTGTTAACATTAACAATTTGAGGATAAAGTATAACAGTGATAATAATTTGCATGGTTTCCGAGCTAAGCGATTGTTAGATTTAATCACAATTGGCAGCACGATTTATTGTAGGCCTAATGCTTTTTACCTCAGTTGGTCAGAACAAAAGTGGCAGACATGTTACTTGATCAGATGAAATTTTCTGGTGAAAATTGTTATTTTGGTCATACTTCCAAGACTTAGAATCTGTGTTTCCGAAGCACAGTATCCACACCGATGTGGTGACTGACAGCAAATATTAGATTCATCCGCACTGAGGAGCCGTTCCGATACACAACGCACGTAACTATAATAATTCCGCATATAACTGCAATTGCAGGTTTCAAACAGAGATGGCGACAAAGAGGCAAATCTTACGGACTGCACCTTTAAGTATATAAGTCTGTCTTGAACAGTATATTTTTTATGTTAAAAAACCCTTATTGTAAATAAAATTTTACAATATATTATGTTTTTAAGTGTATAAGTCTATCTTGAACAGCATACTTTTTATGTTAAAAACACTTTCTCTATAAAGAATGTAATTGGTATTTTGGAACCCAACTGTTGCACTCTGTAAGCATTAATGAATCAAAGGAAATGATTGAAAGTCAAATTTGTTGCTTTTCAACAAAATGTCTGTTACAGTTGATAAATTAACCTCATATTTTTATCCCCATTAGCCCATTTTATTTGTATTCTGAATTAGCATATAATTGCATATATCTTTACCAATATAAAGGGACATGTCAGAATAAAGTGTTTACCTAAGGACTACAACTACATCAGAATGTGAGTTCAGACAGCTGTTATAGTCCTAATGAATTTATATTTTTAATTAAATGAATGTTATAAAGCACACAGTGGTTTTAAAATTCCCTTTTGAGGTATGACTCTGTGTTATTTATTTTGTAGAAAAAATTGAGAAAGTCTCTTGAAATAATGCTAACCACAGACCTTATTTTACTCAAATAGAAAACCGCTATTTTAAAAACCCATTCGAAATTCCTGAGGGAGCCCATGGTGAAATGGCCTTCTGGGCAAGCCTACAAATTGACATCATGACTGAGCAGCTCAACTGAATCCTATTCATGGAAAGAGCCTTGAAATGTCTTTCTAATAAAACTTTAAAAATCTCCTGATGCTAAAATTATTTGATGTAATCTATATTTTTGAAATCGTTTCCTGAAATGTTTTGTAATGCTCTTTAGGGCTTGTGGGATTCAGCACCTGGAGCGGGCAGGAAAGAGTCTCACCCTCTTTGACTCTTTATATTTCTGCATCGTCACCTTCTCGACTGTTGGTTATGGAGACGTCACACCCAAAATCTGGCCCTCTCAGCTACTGGTGGTCATCATGATCTGTGTGGCTCTGGTGGTGCTGCCATTACAGGTGTCACGAACAGCACAATCAAAAAATAAGTACTGGTAATAATTTACTGCGTTTACACAGTACTTTCTGTCTCTCATTTCAACACCAGTTTGAGGAGTTGGCGTATCTTTGGATGGAGAGGCAGAAGTCAGGTGGAAACTACAGCAGACATCGTGCTCAGACAGAGAAACATGTGGTTCTATGTGTCACTTCACTCAAAATAGACTTGCTAATGGATTTCCTCAATGAGTTCTATGCCCACCCGAGACTACAGGTACATGCATAAACCTGTATATGTGAGTGCTTATTATTGATCTGTGTATTGCTAATATGCTAATCTATTTTAGTAATTTCTCAAATGTCTAGGATTATTATGTGGTGATACTCTGTCCCACGGAGATGGACATCCAGGTGCGGCGTATACTGCAGATCCCGCTGTGGTCTCAACGGGTCATCTACCTCCAAGGCTCTGCACTGAAGGACCAAGACCTGATGAGGGCCAAGTAGGTTGTTTATTTGATCTCACTTTAGTTTAGAGTCCAATTCTCACTATTAACTATGACTTTTGCCTCAATAAACTCCTAATTACTGATTATTAACTCTTTCTCCTCCAGCGTTTTTGAAAAAAGTTGCCAGTTCTAGCATTTTTTATTGTTTTCACAAAACTTTCATGGCCCCCAGAATATTTTGTTTTATGGATATCTGAGCATGCAATATGTCGAAAGAAAGAACAGACCCTTTTTTTTTTAAAACAAAGAAACAAAAAAAAAGTTTTATTCTAGCTTAATGCATTCTTTTCTTTAATCAACATTTAAAGTGTGGGTAAGTTAAAGTGTGGGTAAGTTTCATAAAAAAAGCAACATTTTGAGCCAAAAGCTGAGAAAAATTGGGTTTTTGTCAAAGACTATGTCTGGATCAGATTCAAAACGATGATCAAAACATAGATGGAGTAGATTGAATTCAGTTAGCACCCCCAATGCTTGCACAGTCCTATAGCTCATCCTGGGTCGAGATTTCATTCGCTAATGTTAGGCAGTTTTGATTTATATGCTATTTAATGTTGATGATCGCATTATTTTACATACGCATCTGCTTACATATGCTATCGATTGTTTCTGCTTCTTCTTGGCCTGTGTTTTGATCAGGAGATTCAGTACTTTTTCAGAAGATGTGTAATAGCACCCCCTACCATATAACAGTGAAAACATGGAAAGACGGAAAATTCCGTCAATGGCAGGGAAAGAGTTAATAGTTTGTAAGGTAGTTGTTTAGGTATTGGGTAGGATTAAGGGATGTAGAATATGGTCATGCAGAATAAGGCATTAATATGTGCTTTATAAGTACTAATAAACAGCCAATATCCTAGTAATATGCATGCTAATAAGCAATTACTTAAAGGGATAGTTCACCCAAAAATGAAAATTTGATGTTTATCTGCTTACCCCCAGGGCATCCAAGATGTACAGTAGGTGACTTTGTTTCTTCAGTAGAACACAAATGATGATTTTTAACTGTTGCGGTCTGTCAGTCGTATAATGCGTGTCAATGGGAACTCCATCTATAAGAGTAAATAAAACTTGCAAAGACAAATCCAAATTAAATTACATTGATGTCCTAAGACACGAAACAATCGGTTTGTGCAAGAAAACGAACAGTATTTATATAATTTTTTACCTCTAATACACCACTATGTCCAACTGCCCTCAACATCTGGTTAGTGAGGTCTGATCACACTCTGATAAAGGAAGTGATGTCTCGCACTCATTGAAGTATAAGCGCGAGCGATCAGTTCCGATCAGACCTCACTAACCGAATGCTGAACGCAGTTGGACATAGTGGTGTTTTAAAGGTAAAAAAATTATAAAAATACTGTTCGTTTTCTCGCACAAACCGATTATTTCGTGTCTTAGGACAATCAATGTGCTGTCATGAGCCGCAGGATTTAATTTGGATTTGTCTATGCACATTTTATTTACTTTTATAGACGGAGTTCCCATTGACACGCATTATACGACTGACAGACCGCAACAGTTGGAGTTTAAAATCATCATTTGTGTTTTACTGAAGAAACAAAGTCACCTACATCTTGGATGCGCAGATAAACATCAAATTTTCATTTTTGGGTGAACTATCCCTTTGATAGTGAGAATTGGACCCTAAAATAAAGTGTTATTGCTTATTTTTGCCTAAAAAGTCCATTGGTTATATGTGGATGCATTTTGCTCTTGATCAAACTAAGATCATACAAGAGCTACGAAAATTTTTATTTTGGATAGGCCTTTACAGAAGTGTCATGCCAATTTTCATGCCCATGCAGATTTTTAAGATTTTCAGATTTTCAGCTTCGTAATTAAAAATAATATTTGATAATGAAGTTGAACAATTATTGTCGGTTAAAAAAAGCTGTTTGAATATCTATTTCAGTCATGGAACTCTAGATGGTGCTGGCAAACTGTAAGCAATCGCATCTTTACCTCATGGCACAAGCCGATTGGCCTCTGCTTATTCTGCAGCCAGTGAGATTGCTTGCTCAACATTTAAATAGTCTGGTTCAGTGTTCGCTGTATACTAGTCCTGCAGCACGCTATCAGAGTTCCTCTGAAACCCTCCACCTCCCCCAGCTCCACCTGTCTAGATCTGCTATGGGATTTATCTATGTCTATTTATGCAGCAGCAGCATAACTTACATGCTCACAGCAGCGTTTCTGTGTATCTATTGGCAGCGGGTGTGTCTCATAAGTCCTGAAAAGTGAAGCTGCGGGCTCTTTGATCGCCCCCTGGAGGCTGGATGCAGAACAGGTCATAAACCCCGCCCTCTCAATGCAGTCGAATGAGACTTCAGTGAAAACTTAAAAATAAATTCTGCTTCAAATAAAACTTTCTGAAAGATGGTTTTGGTCATTTAAGGTAATTGTTATCACGCTGATATATATTCAATTGTTCGTTTTTGTGATGATTTAGATTTTAGCTAGCAATTTGATGCTATAAAAACGGGGCGTGGCGTCATGATTCGAAGTTGATTGACAGCTTCTCTGAGGACTGTTGGAGCTTCGAGGGGAGATTGAAGATAAGATGTATTAACTAACTGTTAATTTTCGATTTCTTTGTTATTTAACACCAACAAAATGAGTTGTTCAGCAGTAAACTGTACTAACCGACCTACAGGATCTGACGGATCACTGAACTTTTTTTCTGTAACATTAAATGTGGGCGTTATAAGCTAATTAATAAATGTTATTAGTTAAGATAACACACCTAATGTTAACCATGTCGGGAAAAAGCAGGTGATCGTTATCTGGCAGTTACTTATTATTTTTATGGGTATAAAATAATAATTAGCAGGACAAAACTAATGATAGCTTACTCTAATTACAGCAATCGATCTCCTGTAACGTTAGTTGAACTTGATTTAAAATGGCAGGACCGTTTCTGACGATTTAGAGTTGTTTCTAGTGGCATATTATATTGAGTTTATCTGCTGAATTTGCTGTTTCAAAAATATTATTGCTCTAGAAACAGAATAGCCTATTATTTTATAGGTAGAATTTTAAATTGTGTATAATTTTTATAGTCTATTTAAAAAACATGAATGATGATGCAGTCGTCTTGGCGGAAGTTTGATATCGCGATTCCGCCTCCAGGCTCCACTGACGATTCTTTCTGCGCATACCCAGGCTCCAAACTTTTTTTTTTTTGACGTATTGCGTAACGTGTCAGTGCCCATTCATCAGCCCATTTTGGCTTCAGTTCAATACAATGGAAGGAAGCGGCGTCGCGTCAGCCATCTTTTTTTACAGTCTATGATTGGCAGTGGCAAGTCTATACTTGCTCTGCAGCAGCAACAATGTGCGTAGAAGATCTAGTCCACCAAGACCAAATTAACATTCCCACATTCATTAACATGCCAAAACTACTCAATAGAGTTGTCATGATTGAAATTTAGTCAGTCTAATCCCATCACACTTTCCATATGTCATTTAATTTAAACAGATTATATATCTACTCTTGTGTTCCACAAAACTTGTGGCATTTTGTCTCATCCGGAACAAAATGTCAGAAATGTTCTTTTTCACACTAAACAAAAAGTAAGGCACTAAGTGAGCCAGGGCCGCTACCGATTTGAGGTTCTGACTCTGCGTTTCAGTCTAAGAGAGAGCCATTAAATTGATGGAGAGATCAGTCTAATATTTCTGCAAATTTATCTGTAGCCGCCAGTGATTTCATCCTTTCAAGTCCTTTTTAAATACATTAATACTATGACTAGATTACCGAGAACATTTGAGAATTGACCTTGGAATGAGATTAATAGTGTCAGAGACCTTAATTTGTCATGTAGCCTGTCAGCGAGAGCTCTTGTGCATTCATCAGTATTTTAAGAGTTACATTCACCAAAGATATTTAAGGACAGAAGAAGATATGGTGTGTAGTCCTTTAATTGACAGTTTTATATTAAACAAGACAACTCGCAGTCCCACTGCCTATCAAATTTAAACATCAATAGTACAACTTGCAAGTACGGTACTTAAAACAGCAATTGTGGTGGACGATTTATATCTCACTATAAAGTGCACAGCAATGCTTCACCGGTAAGGTTTGGCCTAATGGCAGGTTAAACAGTTTAGCTAATTAAATTAGCATAATCTTCTCTTGTGTTTCTGGCTTTTCAGAGTCTAAGAGTGAAAGAGCTGTTAGTAAACTTGAGTTATAAGTACGATGTCATATTTTAACAGTGATATACAGTACATCAATGTGGCATTTCTATAATTTAAACTAGCAAAGGCTTACTGATTAACTGTTTCCAAATGGAAGCTTTGGACAGGCTCCCAAAAAACTAAATTAGTCTTGTGGAAAATTGAAGAGCAAACCTGCAAGCTTCACCATCAGAGCCAAACCTGACACCAGTCTCAAGCCCATCTGTTCCTTATTAAGGCAGCCTTGAAATTTAAGGATAATATATGTGCTTTTTCTTGCAATGTAACTGCATTTAAAATCCTACTATATTCCTTCATTATAAATGCAGCAAATCTGTCTCAATATGCACACTTTATATTCCAGTGCATGAATTTCTCATAAAACTCAGTCGGTTTTCTGGCCAAGTTTCTTGGCCAGTTGTATAATCTCTGTGTTGTAATTGGAAGGTAGAAATTTAAAGGACTTCATGAGGAAATTGCATTTGTTGTTAAAAGTCTCTATGTGAAAAAAAAATGCTTTCTTACTTTTAATATGTGTTTGTTGCTGCTGCATATTAATGGATGAATAATGCATGTTGTGAGTGCTTTCCTTTCTTTTGCCAGTAAGTTATTCCTCACAGTATGTCTTTAGGCTTTAAATGTTTTGGGTTTTAAACAAGCTCTATTGAAAGCATCTGTGACATGTTGACATGCTAATGCCGATTTGTTTTCTTGCAGTAACTGACTCAATGGAAGTCTATGCGATCAAGCATCTTTGAGGGTTTAAAAACAGAAATGTGCACTGCAGCTCATATTTTTAAAGCACTTCTGTTTATGTCATGAAACTTGCCGTTTCAGCACAGGTCAGTTGTCACCAAGGAGTTGTGGGTTTGCTGGTTAGAACTTCCAAAGAACAGTTTTCTGCTTTGATGGCCATTCAGAATTATATATACTATAATATATATAGAACTGATTATATATTTACACATGGTGTACTGTACATCACTATTATCATTGTAGTATTGTAGATTTTGCCTGGTTATTGTTTGTAGGTATCAAAGATCAAAGATTCTCACAAATGCATGCTGCAATTCAAGCAGAAAAATGCAAAAATACATATTTTAGTAATCTCACAATACTGTACATTCCCCAAATACACAAAGGTTATTTTGTAACTGTAATTTAATGCACCAGTAAATGTAATGCTTTTACATTTGCACTCTATGTGAATGTGTGCTTTTGCATTTTTAATAACTTTTGAGTCTGTTACTCCACAATGTGGATTTACAAATATAAGTGGTCTGATCTACACAGTCTCACAGTAAGGATAGATAGTGTTTGTGATGCTGGATTTAGCAGTGTCTTGAGATGCAGTGTGTATTTTAAGACATTTGTCCCACTGCAATGGCATACACCACAGACTTCCATTGTTTGAGCATTACACACAATTTTTTGCTTGTTTTTACAAACTAAGGGAAGAGTCAAAATTATTTACTGTGGTAATTGACAGCATGTCACAGATTCTGCTTAATTGGAACCTTAAACATGTCCAGAAAACAGTAAGAGTGGGAAAACCAGAGAATATTACTTTGTCAATGAGAAGAAACAACTTAACACTAGAGTGATCTGCTGGACGTGAGGCTAGTATACCGTGAAATTGACCCTCCGTACTGACTCTGAGAAAGATTGCAATAATTACCTATTACCTATGTGCAGTCCTTCTGAAGGAATTCACTTCATAGGTAATATAGATAGAAGGTAGCATAGTGATTTTCAGTAGCATAGTGAAGTGTCCTTTCTGAGTGACACTGATGTGTAATGATGTTCTGTGTCCTGCAGGATGGACGATGCAGAGGCGTGCTTCATCCTCAGCAGCAGAAATGAAGTGGACCGCACCGCAGCTGTAAATACAGCCTTGTTATACAGTTCCTTGCCAAAAGTAAAAGTTATTAGTGCTGCAACAAGAAGTCAATAAAGAAATACTTTTTCCCAACCACAAGAAAAGAAACCCAATTGTTTTGATCAAAACAATATTCACTTTATAAAGGTGCCCTAGAGTTAAAAATTTTATTTTCCTCGGCATAGTTAAATAACAAGAGTTCAGTACATGGCAATGACATACCGTGAGTCTCAAACTCCATTGTTTCCTCCTTCTTATATAAATCTCATTTGTTTAAAAGACCTCCGAAGAACAGGCAAGTCTCAACATAACTCTGACTGTTACGTAACAGTCGGGGTGTACGCCCCCAATATTTGCATATGCCAGCTCATGTTCAAGGCATTACACAAGGGCAGCCAGTATTAACGTCTGGATCTGTGCACAGCTGAATCATCAGACTAGGTAAGCAAGCAAGGACAATAGCGAAAAATGGCAGATGGAGCAATAATAACTGATCCATGATATCATGATATTTTTAGTGATATTTGTAAATTGTCTTTCTAAATGTTTCATTAGCATGTTACTAATGTACTGTTAAATGTGGTTAAAGTTACCATCGTTTCTTACTGTATTCACGGAGACAAGAGCGTCATTATTTTCATTTTTTAACACTTGCAGTCTGTATAATTCATAAACACAACTTCATTCTTTATAAATCTCTCCAACAGTGTAGCATTAGCCGTTAGCCACAGAGCATAGCCTCAAACTCATTCAGAATCAAATGTAAACATCCAAATAAACACTGTACTTACGCGATTAGACATGCTGCATGACGAACACTTTGTAAAGATCCATTTTGAGGGTTATATTAGCTGTGTGAACTTTGTTTATGCTGTTCAAGGCAAGCGCGAGCTCCGTGGGCAAGGAGTGTGAGCATTTAAAGGGGC
Organism: Megalobrama amblycephala; assembly: GCF_018812025.1. Classification (NCBI taxonomy): domain Eukaryota; kingdom Metazoa; phylum Chordata; class Actinopteri; order Cypriniformes; family Xenocyprididae; genus Megalobrama; species Megalobrama amblycephala. The sequence continues at coordinate 40,820,610 of NC_063047.1, forward strand.
CGCAGCATGAATCGGTGCATAGTTAATGATGCCCCAAAATAGGCAGTTAAAAAAGTGAATTAAAAAAAAATCTATGGGGTATTTTGTGCTGAAACTTCACAGACACATTCAGGGGACAACTTAGACTTATATTACATCTTGTAAAAAAATGTTCGATGGCACCTTTAAATTAACCATAATATAAACTTGAAATCTTAAATGGAATGCAAGTAGTCTTAAAGCTAAAGAGAAATTTGAAGCCTATATGTTAATGTTCTTCATACTTTATTAAAATGATACTATTTTTTTTTTCATCTTTCAAATCTTTCAAAATCTATCATATTGTAGGCTTACCCATTATAAATTGTTTATGCACACAAAAATTGCATACATCATTTAAGCTATAAACTTCACATATTTGTGTAATCAATTAATTAAAGAGACTTACATGTTAAGCCGCCATTTTGCGCTGTCATGCTTCTACAGTAGCCCTAAACAGACAAACTGCTCTACAGAGTGTGTTTGCTTGGCTGGCTACTCTCTGCTGTCTCAGACGACATCTTTGTCCTGTGTTGGCCACCGTAGCTTCTCTATATTGCAATTCGCAACCTCACCGATAGATGCCGCTAAAATGTACACACTGCACCTTTAAGGACACTTAAAAGACACTTGTGTTTCTCTTCACAAATATATGAACATATCAACTAATTTTCCTGAACTTAATCTACTATTAATGGCAAAATGAAATAATGTAAGTTTTCATATCATGACGCTGCAAGAATTCTGTCTGTTCTTATAGGATCATCAAACCATTCTGCGAGCTTGGGCTGTGAAGGACTTTGCTCCAAACTGTCCTCTATATGTCCAGATTCTCAAACCGGAGAACAAATTCCATGTCAAATTTGCAGGTGAGTCTTTTGCCTTCCTGAAGTCAATTCATTTCATGTGCAGTTAGTAAACATTAATCTATTCTTGTTGATTTTTCAGAAATATTCAGACATTTTGACCAAAATGTCCTTTAAATTTATTTTCTTTTTATATAGTCCTTTTTACTTTTTTACTTAAAAAGCAAGTAGCATTTAAATGTATTTTTATTTCTAAACATAAAATGTCACTAAATGTCAATAAAAGTGTAAAATGTGAAAACTGTCCTGACGATTAGACAATCTGTAACTTCTAAAAATTAAAGCAAGATTTATGTGTGCTTGTTGCACTGAATTATATTCTAGATCTACATGTTGAGATGGGAGTCATCCAGTGCAATAGAGCACTAGTATTGAATTGCTGTTCTGATGATGTTGATGCCATGTTGATTAGTGATATGTGGTGGTGACGTTGGATTATTGTTTAGCTTTAGAAGTTCTGAGATTAGGACAGTGCACAAATGTGGTGGAACTGAGGAGTTTTTAATTTCATAATGTCTCCAATAGAAGTGTTTATAGAGTTCAGCAGGGAGCCCATCTGTGCTTGGTGCTTTGTTATTTGAGAGTTGATTTCTTGAAATTCCTTCATTTTTAAGAGAACATTCAAGCTGATCATTCTGTAAAATTGAAAGTGAGACTGAATTTATATTATATTATATTATATTATATTATATTATATTATATTATTCTCACATAGATTATGTGTAGGTATGTTTTGTTTTCCAGATCATGTGGTGTGTGAAGAGGAGTTCAAGTATGCCATGCTGGCCCTCAACTGTGTGTGTCCAGCCACCTCTACACTGGTCACACTGCTGGTACACACGTCTCGTGGACAGTGAGTACTGATGTCTTTCTTCTTTCATTTGACACTGATGTAACGAGAAGTGTTTCCTGAAATGCTGTTTAGTTTATTGAAGGATTTAATAATGAATAATGGCTCCTCACATAACCTTTCCAATTCTGTGATCCCTAACAAATAATACTGTCACAAATAATTAGTCAGAGCAGATTTGCTAGGAGAGCCAATCAATGCCATTAAACTTTCTGTAAACATTTGTCTGAGGGAGACTGATCATTCTGAACTTGCTGAGGTAACCATTTCATAAAGAAAAATCTCAAATAATCCCCAAATAACAGTAATATCACATTTGTTTGGAGTGTTATCTTTGTGCTTGCATTTTAACTGTTTGCTTGGGGTTTCAGGGAGGGACAGACATCTCCAGAACAGTGGCAGAGGACGTATGGCCGTTGCTCGGGGAATGAAGTTTACCACATCCGTTTGATGGACAGCAAGTTCTTTGGCGAATATGACGGGAAGAGTTTTACTTACGCCTCCTTCCATGCGCATAAAAAGTGAGTGATTGTGGAACATTTAACATTTATTTATCTGCACGATTCACTATTCGGATGTGTGTGAAATGATTCTTTTATAAACCCTCCCCAAAATATTACATTTTTTGTTCCTCTTGATAAATGTGTTAAAAAAAACTCATCTATTGACTAAGCATGCTTGTATTCTGCACATATTTCTGTTCCACTTTTGCCACTTCACACACCACTGTTTGCATTTTACACCTTTTTGAATTTTATTCATGATATTTTTTAACCACATTCCCTACTTACACCATCATCCAAAAGTTTGGGGTCAGTAAAATGTTTAAATATTTTTGAAGCAGTCTAATATGCAGGGCTGCATTTATTTGATAAAAAAATATACTGTAAAACCTTAAAACTTAATTTACTGTATTTATCCAATTGATATGTCCGATGTATTTGAATTGACAAAATTAAATAAAGTCGTCTCAACTTTTGGAAGTAAAACTCAAAAAAGACCATGCAAAAAAAAAAAAAAAACATTTTATACGGTGTACAGTAATAACAGTAATTCTGTGAAATATTATTACAATTTAAAATAACTGTTTTCTATTTCAATATCTTTTAAAATGTAATTTATTCCTGTGATGTCAAAGCTGAATTTTCAGCATCATTACTCCAGTCTTCAGTGTCACATGATCCTTCAGAAATCATCTAATATGCTGATTTGATGCTCAAAAAACATTTTTTATTATTTTATTATTATTAGTAGTAGCAGTAGTAGTAGTAGTAGTAGTATAGTAGTAGTAGTAGTATAATATATATATATATATATATATATATATATATTTTTTTTTTTTTTTATAGAATATATATATATATTTGTCGAATAGAAAGTTTAAATGAACAGCATATATTTTGAAATGGAAATATTTTGTAGCAATATAAAAGTCTTTACTCAATTTGACCCTTCGCAAAGACCCGCCCCCCTTAGTTACTGTTGCTTTGTCGACAAGCCATGGTGCTGTCATGCCACACGCAGTGAAAAATACACTGCAGAGCAAAGAGGACATTGACAACACATCAACAGACAAGACAGAGCAGGTTACTTATGATATTAAACAAAGTCCCAGCTTTCAAACTGTGTAATTTTTTAAGAAATTTGAACAATAAAAAAACGTTTTGTGGCTCTTTTTATTGTGTCCTGACAGATTGCTGTAGTGCCTCATGAACCGATCATCCTTTCCTACTAGTTCATTAAAGCATCAAATAAACATGAATGAACATGAGAAGGAATGTTGTTTAAAACGCGGAAAGACGTAAATACACACCATTTTTCAAGTTCAAGTCCACCGAGGTTAATCTTCCAACTCCTGACTGCTTTGTTGGACAAAATGGCAGATTCGGCATTACGACTGGTTAGATTGCTTGTCAATCAAACTCCCGGCGAAGAGTCAAATTAACGCATCCTTGCCGAAAAAAAGTATTAATTTCTCTAAATGATAATCTTATAGACACATGATATTTGCAGTCTTACATCATATATATAGTAGTGTGCTCAGTCTTATATGGCTCATACTGTACCTGCCTAATCTCATTTGCACTATAATGGTCAATTTCACTTTACTTTCGTGTATACAGTACTGCATTTTCCATTTGTATCGTAATGCTTTTATTCACATGATATATTACTATATGCACTTCTTTTTAGATGTTTTTTAGATGATAGTGTGTTTTATTGGCTCTGGCTTACTTGTACTCTGCAAAATGACAATAAAGTTGAATGTAATATAATGAAAATCCCCAAAGCAGGAACTGGATGTAGATCATCTGAAATAAAAGTGAGTTACAACTATGCTTTTTCCTTTTAAACTCCATGCTAAACACTCCACAATCGTCTTTCCCTTAGGTACGGTGTCTGCCTAATTGGCACGAAAAGAGAAGACAATAAGAGCATACTGCTGAACCCCGGTCCTCGCCACATCATGTCTGCCACAGACACCTGCTACTACATTAACATCACTAAGGAGGAGAACTCTGCCTTCATCTTCAAACAGGAGGAAAAGCACAGCAAAGGGCTGTCGGCCACCGGCGTGTATGACGCTCCCTCTCGTCTCCCAGTGCAAAGCATCATTGCAAGCATGGGTGAGGGAACCTACCTGAAAGTCATGTAATTAACAGAAGTCTTCAAACTTTTAATCATCAGACTAAGGGTTGAATTAAAAAAACAAGTTTTTTTAAAGCTTCAGTATGTAGCCACTAGTGCCACTAGCAGCACCAAGCAGAATTGCAAAATAATTACTGATTTAAACATTAATGGTGTTGTTTTTGTTACATAACAGCTAAACATATGAAGCACAAGTTTTAATTTGTTTACATCAGTGCAGCCGCAGGGTTGGTTTAATGCAATTTCCATATGGTTGCCATATGCCACTTAGTGGTGTGAAAGTAACACTCAGAAGCAGCAGTAGCAGGATGAATCTATCAAAATATAGAAGAATTTTCAAGTCATGCTCATGATAAAATATACTTTCTTTTATTGTTTTTCCTTTGTTGAAGTTGATCAGTCTACTTCATATGGTAAGTCTGAGCATGTGGTTTCCTTAGCACAGTTAAATCATAAGACATCATTAGTGAATGTCTGTGTAAATGTTAACATTTACAGAAACCTTTCTCTCCCGTTCATTTCCATTAGGTATTCACAGGTCAAGTCTTTTGTCCTGCAGGGTGTTTTACCTAGAAAATGAAGATTTTTTTTTCTTTTTTCCCCCCAATTTGGCTTGGTAACTGCACTTGCATGTGTAAAATATCCCTGGCCTACGCTCTAACATAATCAATTATAATCAATTAGTCCATTAACCTTTCTTCACAGACCCCCCTCCCCCCAAAAAAGGGATAGTTCACTCAAAAATGAAAATTACCCCATGATTTACTCACCCTCAAGCCATCCTGGGTGTATATGACTTTCTTCTTTCAGGCGAATACAATCGGAGTTATATTAAATAATATCCTGGATCTTCCAAGCTTTATAATGGCAGTCACAGTCAGTGATTAGAGGATGAGATTTTGAACTCCAAAAAAGTGCATCCATTGCTCATAAAACATACTCCACATGGCTCCGGAGGGTTAACAAAGGCCTTCTGAAGCAAATCGAAAAACTAAAATAAACTAAAAAAGTAAAATAATGAGTTTCCAGCACAACAGCCATACACATTCGACTTGCGTCTAAAAAGCATTAACTTACGTAGGACACAATAACATTACGTAATACTCATTATAATGTAGGACATAGCGTAGCATTGTGTACTACGTTGCGGAAGTTAACGCTTTTTAGAGCTAAGTTGAATGCATATGGCTATCATGCCGGAAACTTGTTATTTTACTTTATAAAGTTTTAAATAAAGATATTTGTCTTACACAAACGCATCAGTTCCCTTTATTAACCCCCTGGAGCTGTGTGGATTACTTTTATGATGGATGGATGTACATTTTTGGGCTTCAAAATCTCATCCTCTAATCACTCCTATTATAAATCTCTGAAGAGCCAAGATATTTTTAAATATAACTTTGATTGTGTTTGGCTGAAAGAACAAAGTCATATACACCAAGGATGGCTTAAGGGTGAGTAAATTATGGGGTAATTTTCATTTTTGGGTGAACTAGCCCTTTACAGCAGAACAATCTTCTGCATAACAGCAGAATTTCCCTTCAGAACATTTTCTTCCCTTAAGCATTTTTAAATTAAACCTCACGGTGCTTAAAGATTTTTGGTTGCAATTTAAAGCACTGATTTGAAATGTGCAAATCAGTGTTTATTCATAAAAAGCAATAAATCAGGGTTGAGGTCAACTTCAGTGCGTTTATGAAATGCTATATTTAAACATTCATACTATCTACTCTATATGTAGGAATTTTCCTAGTAATTTACACTTTTTTTTTTTTCAGTTTTTATTCATGCGTTGGTGGAAATGAACTGGAATTTACCTCAATTCTGAGTCATGTCGGCAAAAATGTTATTCATAATGCAATATTTTTTTTGCCCGTTTTCATTGCATTTAAATTTGCACAAAAGCAGCTGACATATCAGATCAGACAACAAATTTTAGACCGGTGAACACATCTATATGAATTTACTCATCCTGAACCTTCCCAAAAACCGAAAAAGGAAAACCTCCAATCTCATGGCTCATTTGTATTGTATTGCAGGAACTGTGGCAATTGACCTGCAGAATCCAGATCCTCCGGCTGACAGCAGTAAACTGGCTCTGCCCACGGAGAACGGAGCTGGGAGTCGTAGACCCAGCATTGCCCCTGTGCTGGAGATCGCCGATTCTTCTGCCATCCTGCCTTGTGATCTTCTCAGTGACCCCTCAGAAGATGAGACCAACCAATCAGATGAGGAAGGAGCACTGGCCTTAGAGTAAATAATGTTGTCAAAAGCACAAAATGAATGAGGTTTCTCAGGGATTTTTTGAACAGACAGCAAATGTAAAAAAAATGAGACTACAATCATTCGGCTTGTTGTGTGAAGCTGTGCTTTTACTTTAGTAAAAAAAAAAAAGGTTAATAAAATCGCCAGTGGATGATAAAATGACCAATAAAATCCTATGCATTTACACGTTCAAAAGTTTGAGGTCATTAAGATTTTAAAATGTTTTTAAAATAAGTTTCTTATGCTCAGTAAGGCTGCATTTATTTGATCAAAAAATACAGTAAAACAGTAATATTGTGAAATATCATTAGAATTTAAAATAACTGTTTTCTATTTTAATATATTTTAAAATGTAATTTATTCCTGCGATGGTAAAGCTACATTTTCAGCTTCATTACGCCAGATTTCAGTGTCACATGATCCTTCAGAAATCATTCTAATATGCTGATTTGGTGCTCAGGAAACATTTCTTATTATTATTAATGTTGATAAACTGTTGTGCTGCTTAATATTTTAGTGGAAACCATGAAAAAAATTCTGGATTCTTTGATGAATATAAAGTTAAAAAGAAGTAAAAGTAGAAATCTTTTGTAATATTAGAAATCTTTGATCAATTTAATGCATCCTTGCTGAATAAAACTATTCATTTATTTAAAAAAAGAAAATTGTACTGATCCCAATTACTTCTAGTTATTTCCTTACTGTGCACTCTCTCTATTGCGATTGTTGAATTACATTTAATTGCTTTCAGGAAGATCAGATGAACCTTAAATATATTAGGAGTTATCAGCCTTTCAGCGGTCACGCTGCAGAATGATTTCAGCGTTTTTCTTATGTCAGTCAGAGCCGGAAGAGACATGTGCACTCTCTCTCTCTCTCTCTCTTTCTCTCTCTCTCTCTCTCACACACACACACACACACACACACACACACACACACACACACACACACACACACACACACACACACACACACACACACACACACACAGACACACAATGTTGGGTTTCTATGTTTTATTGGGACTTTGCATAGACATAATGATTTTTATACTGTACAAACTATATATTTTATCCCCTAACCCTTAACCTATCCCTAAACACAGCCCTCAAAGAAAACTTTCTGCATTTCTCATTTTCAAAAACATAATTCTGTATGATTTATTAGCCTTTTTTTATCATGGGGACCAAAAAATGTCCCCACAAGGTCAAAGATTTGTGGTATTACCATACATTTGTCCCCACAACATAGGGTTTACCACGACCACACACACACCACTGATAAAGACTTTAAAAATAAGTCTCTTACAGAACAGCATTGAGACTCTGTTCTGCTCCTGTGTCTCCTAATACTTCCTCTGGTGAACAGAATGAGTTCGTGAAAATCCCTGTTGTACGGAGCTGCTGAATGTTTAGTGCACTTACAGCGCCCTCTACTGATCATTTATATGCAATGCTTTCAAAAAAAATAAAGCTTTTCTAGTTTGATTGATGTCAGTCGAGTCAGGGGTTCATGTATGTATATTCTGTGCATTTTAATTAAAATAATTTATTGTAATTCACTCTCAGACTTTTGACATTTTATATCCTTCTACTTTTTCAAGGTGTATTAAAGGCTACCCTCCAAACTCCCCTTACATTGGAAGCTCTCCAACTCTTTGCCACCTTCTGCAACAAAAGGCGCCATTTTGTTGTTTACGACTTGACAAGGTGAGTGTATAACTCTTAATTCACCCTGAAATACTGATATTCTTATTCAGTTTAATTCATTGTTATGGGATAGTTTAATGAAAGAGGAATTGTCCAAAAAGTATTTACCAACAGCTTCTTGTGTGTGTAGTTGTGCTAATGCATTTATATGGGGGGATTTAACAGTCTAAATTAAATAACTAAAACTAAAGCTCTTTTCATTTTACATAAATACATTTCACATACTATTTATTTATGTTTACTCATCATTTTCATCATGATTATATTTATTGATTGCAACATTTCATGAAGTATTCACTTTCATATTATATTTATTTGCTTTATGTTGTATGCTACATTTTATTTAAGGTGTTTCAGTTCATATTTCATTTCATTTGAAGGCATATTTCAGGTATTTCACTTTGTCATTATATAAAAAATAAATGTTTTTCATGACTTGTTTATTTATTAATGCTTTCTTTTTATTGTACTTTTATCTATGTATAGCAACAACGATATTCTATGTTTAAATATTAATGTAAACCCATCAATTTCATAATGTATTCTTTTAATTTAGTCTGTTAAATCCCTCCATACATTTAAATCAGATATCATTATTTATTCCAGTCCATCATGAGTTTTACTTGTGTTTGATTCAGGGTTGTCGACACAATAGTTTTGAAGATGCCAAGGCGTATGGTTTCAAAAACAAGTTGATTATCGTTTCTGCTGAGACAGCGGGAAACGGCTTGTACAACTTCATAGTGCCGCTGCGTGCCTATTACCGACCCAGGAAGGAGCTGAATCCCATTGTGCTGCTGTTGGATAATGAGTGAGCTGCCTCATCAGCATGCTACTGTTCATAGTGATGACTTTAGACTTTGCTTAACCTGACTTTTCCACTTAAAAATACTTACAGGCATATCTGCATAAAAACAAATTTCTTTATCGACTTTTCATACTCTATTGTGCATTAGATGGAAATGTTTGCAGTTTGCAGTTTTCTGCACATCTTAATGTATTATCGTGCTCTCTAATGCTATACACTTTCAGAAGTGTTATGTTCATTACGCTACGCATATTCTTCCTTTCAGTAAATGCAAAATTATGTACACAATTGTCATCACATTGTAGATTCTTCCTCAGAGTTTCCATAGCAACTCTGAGATGTGTCAAAAACCTTTTTCCAATTACCTGCTTATGCATTTTGCACAAACTTTTACCCTGAGAATACATTTTTATAAGGTTGTTTGCCAGTTCCAAGCCTTTAAGAACTTTAAAACTGCAGCTGTGAATGGATTAGCATTGTCAAACTGCTCTCCCCCTCCATTTCCAGGCCTGATAATCATTTTCTTGAGGCCATCTGCTGTTTCCCAATGGTGTACTACATGGCTGGTACCATAGACAAGTAGGTCTTTAAACATTTCAGTAAATGTACACATCCTTAAATTTGCTTTAGTCCAGACTGAATGGTGGGTTTGTGCTGGTTTCTGTCATAGTTTGGATAACCTGCTGCAGTGTGGCATCATCTACGCTGATAACCTGGTGGTGGTGGATAAAGAGAGCACTATGAGTGCAGAAGAAGATTACATGGCAGACGCTAAAACCATAGTCAACGTGCAGACCATGTTCAGGTAAATTGGTTGTATTTGTCTTTTTTCAGCATCAGTTGGAAACATGATGGCATTGGGTACTAATTACTTTCTTGGCTGAGTTTTCCTGCAAAACTTCACTTTAGTCTTTGTTCTCCTGTTATTGTGTCCTCTACTAGGTTGTTTCCTAGTCTCAGCATAATCACTGAGCTAACCCATCCTTCTAATATGAGATTCATGCAGTTTCGTGCCAAAGACTGCTACTCCCTGGCTCTCTCCAAACTCGAAAAGGTCTCATATCTTAACAGAAACACTATTTGACTTACATTGGGTTCCAAACGTCTGAGATGTGCTTTTGCTTTTCTTTTTTTAATTATTGCAAATTATAATGCCATTAAAAACTTTAGTGAAAAGTTGAATTGAAAAATTCAAGCTGATTTAATTCAAGCTTCATGAACTCCATGAGTTTGTGTAAAACCTCATATCATGGGGTTCATTTGATCTAGAAATAGTGCGAAAATAATAAACTAAATTATTGTTTTGCTAATTTCTTTGTTTATTTTTCAAAATCCTAAAACCTTTCTTTTTATTTTCAGTTTTAAATTACATTTTGAGTCCCAGATTGTCAATGTGATCTCAGACTTTTGGGTTAATAATTTTTCTTCCTTGCCAGTAGGCAATTTAATTGTACACTAACCAGGCCTAACATTAAGATTAATACCATTTCAAATTTTTCTATGATACAAAATAACTTTGCTTGAGTGCTACAAATTTATTATGACATGGTCCATTAGGAATCTTTCGAGTGATTCCTAAGTATGAATTATGATTTTTTTGTGGTGATTGCATGCTTCAAAAGAATGAAAATACTGAAACTAAGATAATACTGCATCACAACTTGCCAGATGGTCTCAAAATCTCAGATCATCAGCAGTGGAAAGTTCCATCAATCTTTTGTTGTGATCTTTTTCCCTTTTCTCCAGATAGAGAGAGATAAGGGCTCCAATCTGGCATTCATGTTCCGCCTCCCATTCGCTGCAGGCAGAGTGTTCAGTATTAGTATGCTGGATACTCTCCTTTACCAGGTGAGTAATAGATCAGATGCAAATTCTGCTAATTCTGTACAAAAATGTGAAAAAGTTGTGTTCCTTCTTATGGCATTCTAATACATTACCATTCACAAGTGTGGGGTCATTATGAAGAAAATTTACTACATGACTGTATACCATTAATGATTATTTTAATAGTTTTGTAATCTAAGTATCATGTGGTACTATATGCATGTTTTGACCATAGAGGGACAGAAAACAATTATGTACGAAACATATTTTGATAAGCAGTAAGTAATAAGCTTCGAAATCGCCCACTATACCATTTAAAGGAGTGAATGAAAACGAGTGAGTGAAATTGGACACTGAGTGTGCCGGAAGGGCTGCCGCTTTTGCATAGTTTGTGCTTTCTGTTTAATAATCATTTGAAACTTAGCAAACTGGCAGCTCACAGCACTTTGGAAAATGGATGGATAGATGATTCAGCTGCAGGCGCCATCTTCTGGCCAGACATGGGAATTCATTCATTCAGCACAATCCTCACAGTGCATTATGGGTGTTCTCTAGCCATTGAGCTTACATCAGTTGTACACTCAATATTGTGTACATTATGGGATTGAATGAGTGCACTCGATAACATCCACTATGGTTTCGGACACCACTACAAATGGCTGTCCCCTAAATAGTGTCCTATTTAAGGATATAAGGGGCAATTTCGGACACAGCCATGTTCTCCTGGACAACACTGTATAACTGACTGCTCATCAAAAGTAATAAAATGTAATACATTTTAATATATAATAATATAAAAATAGTGCATTTTATTTTTGTATCTCTACACACTTGATACTCAAGAAAGCTGATACCTTTCTGTGAGGTAGTTACAAGCAGAGAACCTTGAGTGGCATTTGCATTAGGTTGTGATCCGGTTTTGCTCCCCTCAGGCACTGAGTCTCTGTAGAGCCTTTATTGATTGTGTGAGGTCTTGAGATCATATGTGTGCTTTCTGTGGATTGTTTTTGTGTTTATATAGTTTGTGTTTATCCTCTAGTCTTTTGTGAAGGACTATATGATTCTCATTGCAAGACTCCTGCTGGGTCTAGACACCACCCCGGGCTCTGGCTACCTCTGTGCTGTAAGTGTAACCGCAAACAAAAACGCACCCACACACCCTCAGTAGCCAGTTTGTCTGGCATCATTCATCATTTTTGATATATCATGCAACTCATTGTTTGAGTTAAAATGCTTAAAGCTAGTTATTTGAACTTGCCCACCCACAAATCTGTTGGTGCTGACGGCAGTGTTGAATTGAGACAGATGGTGTAAAAATAACAGCTCATGTTTTAAAGACAGATGTGATATGATAGGTGGATCTCATAAAAACTCCCTCGAAATGTTATATTTCAGCCCAAAATCAGCTTTGTTTGTGTTCTTTATAGGGATATATACAGTGGGTACAGAAAGTATTCAGACCCCCTTAAATTTTTCACTCTTTGTTATATTGCAGCCATTTGCTAAAATCATTTAAGTTCATTTTTTTCCTCATTAATGTACACACAACACCCCATATTGACAGAAAAACACAGAATTGTTGACATTTTTGCAGATTTATTAAAAAAGAAAAACTGAAATATCACATGGTTCTAAGTATTCAGACCCTTTGCTGTGACACTCATATATTTAACTCAGGTGCTGTCCATTTCTTCTGATCATCCTTGAGATGGTTCTACACCTTCATTTGAGTCCAGCTGTGTTTGATTGTACTGATTCAGACTTGATTAGGAAAGCTACACACCTGTCTATATAAGACCTTACAGCTCACAGTGCATGTCAGAGCAAATGAGAATCATGAGGTCAAAGGAACTGCCTGAAGAGCTCAGAGACAGAATTGTGGCAAGGCACAGATCTGGCCAAGGTTACAAAAAAATTTCTGCTGCACTTAAGGTTCCTAAGAGCACAGTGGCCTCCATAATCCTTAAATGGAAGATGTTTGGGAAAACCAGAACCCTTCCTAGAGCTGGCCATCCGGCCAAACTGAGCTATCGGGGGAGAAGAGCCTTGGTGAGAGAGGTAAAGAAGAACCCAAAGATCACTGTGTCTGAGCTCCAGAGATGCAGTCGGGAGATGGGAGAAAGTTGTAGAAAGTCAACCATCACTGCAGCCCTCCACCAGTCTGGGCTTTATGGCAGAGTGGCCCGACGGAAGCCTCTCCTCAGTGCAAGACACATGAAGGCCCACATGAAGTTTGCTAAAAAACACCTGAAGGACTCCAAGATGGTGAGAAATAAGATTCTCTGGTCTGAGTAGACCAAGATAGAACTTTTTGGCCTTAATTCTAAGCGGTATGTGTGGAGAAAACCAGACACTGCATCATGCTGTGGGGGTGTTTTTCAGCTGCCGGGACAGGACGACTGGTTGCAATCGAGGGAAATATGAATGCGGCCAATTACAGGGATATCCTGGATGAAAACCTTCTCCAGAGTGCTCAGGACCTCAGACTGGGCTGAAGGTTTACCTTCCAACAAGACAATGACCCTAAGCACACAGCTAAAATAACGAAGGAGTGGCTTCACAATAACTCCATGACTGTTCTTGAATGCCAGCCAGAGCCCTGACTTAAACCCAATTGAGCATCTCTGGAGAGACCTAAAAATGGCTGTCCACCAACGTTTACCATCTCGGAGGATCTCCAAATCCAGGTGTGAAAAACTTGCATCTTTCCCAAAAAGACTCATGGCTGTATTAGATCAAAAGTGTGCTTCTACTAAATACTGAGCAAAGGGTCTGAATACTTAGGACCATGTGATTTCAGTTTTTCTTTTTTAATTAAATCTGCAAAAATGTCAACAATTCTGTTTTTTTCTGTCAATATGTCAATATATGTAAGCAATAAGGTACTCGAGGCTGCGCTGTATCGTGAATAAGTTAGCTGTGACTTATTCACGATACAGCACTAGCCTCAAGTACCTCATTGCTTTTATAAAACGGTTACCACACAATACAAATATTAAAGCCAAAAATATGTATCAATGCAACTTTCATGAAGTAAACTTTCACTAAAAGCCTTCCTACTGCTGGAAAAATTAGTCCCTGACCGTGAATGGCAACAGAAGTTACATTATAACGCCATTAGATGGCGGCAAAGACTGTCTTTATGAGTGTGTCAGTCAGTAGCGAAGACTTTTACATTGAAAATCAGTCAGTCACGGGAAAACCCCTTAACTGTTAAAAGGACAAGATAATATCGGACATTTAAACAGATTTTTTTATTATGAACGTAGGACTGACCTGAAGGAAAATGCTAAATCTGAATGCAGGTAATAAACTCGCTCACTCGATCTCTTTCTCACAATACTCTTCTACATTATACAGTAAGCTTCAATGAACAATATCAATTGAGAACAAACAGTTTACGTTGCTAAGAGTGGTTGCTAAAGGTGTTGTGTGGTGATACACAGAACCATTGGGTGAAGCGGTCGTAGTCGTGTTTTATTGTGAATAAAACACAGCTATTGACCAATCAGAATCAAGGACAGGAACTAACCATTTCATATATACTTGCTATTTTGTTAGTTTAGCTTAGTTTAGTTTGGTAAAATGTAACCTGCATGTTAATGAGCTTTACCTTTCACTTTTGAAACAGATGAAGGTAACGGAAGAGGACTTATGGATCCGGACATATGGAAGACTTTTCCAGAAGCTGTGTTCATCCAGTGCAGAAATTCCCATTGGGATTTACCGCACTGAATCTCACATGTTCTCTTCCTCAGAGGTGAGATGAGATTAAGAGGAAGAGATCTGAGAGTTCAGACACGGCTGAATACGCTCATTTTATACGGTCCATGCAGCTCCAAATGCTTGCACTGCAGATTCGATCTGTCACTGTGCCTCCACTTAATCTTGTGCAGTGTTGAAGATTTACAGCTTTATTTTGGGCTAAATCATGGCTTTGCTGGCTGCCTTATTAGCTGTGTTGTGACTTGAAGCTTGTGCAATCCTTGTGCTAATCATTTCTCATTTTGATCATTCACAACTATTGCTTTTTTTCAGTTTAAGGAGGTTTGCAAAGAGGTAAGAATACAGTCTTCACCCCATTTCTCAACCACATTCTCATATGTTAATGTAATTATGCTGTGTTTCAATGGCTCATTGTCTGTCCAGTGTCCATTACTCTTTTCTATCATGATATGCTAATGTAATCTAAATAATTTGTTTAAAAAATAATAATAATAATAATTTAGTAATGTAGCAGGTTTATTTAAAGGTGTATTAAGTAGTTTCTAGACTCAAAACTTTTTACCCCAAATATGAGGACCCTTTTAGAAATGTAAAGGCAGCTATATATTTTCACATTTTAAATATCCATTTATACTGTGTGACAAAATTATTGAGCATATTGTTTACATTATTCAATAATTGTTTTTATGATAACTGTACTGAATCCCAATCAAATAATTTACATTTTTAATAATTATCATCTGGAAAATATTTACTTTATTTTTTGGACTTTCACTACCATTCAAACGTTTGGGGTCAGTAAGATTTGTTAATGTTTTATGTAGTTTCTTATCCTTACCGAGGCTGCAATTTAGTAAAAATAGCAGTAAAATATTATTACTATTTCAAATATTTTTCATTTTCAATCATATCAGAAGGTGAATTAGAGACAGCTAAAAATATGTGCCTTTACTTAGTGCACCTTTACAGAATAAAGTGGTTCAACTGCTAATAAACTGATACAAAAAAAAGAACAACATAATGAATTCAGCCCTCTGACAATGAAAACATCAGCCCACCACTTTAAACACTGTTAACCTATTGACAACCCGTTGCCATGCTAACCAGTCTCAGGTGTCTGTGGAGGACTGTGAGGACCCGCGAGACCGCAGGGAATCCTGGAAAGAGAAAACCGCCCACAGAAACTCCACAGGGAGCGACCAGTCAGAGCACCCACTCCTGCGGAAGAAGAGCATGCAGTGGGCGAGACGGCTGAGCAGGAAAAACACCAAACCACCCAGTCGAGCTGAACGCATCAATCAACAGCGCCTGAACCTGTACCGGCGCTCCGAGAGACAGGAGCTGTCAGAGCTGGTGAAGAACCGCATGAAGCACTTAGGGCTGCCCACTGTCGGATACGGTAAGTTTGACGAGGGGAAGTGAGTATTTCCACTTGTGCCTACTAAAATACTGAAGGTTCAGAACCGCTTGCATTTATGTCTTTTTGATATATTGTGTCATTATAAATGACACATATGTTGGAGATCTGTTTTCACAGTGTTTCTCTTTGTAAATCCCCCTCCCCTTGTGTCCCCTGCATCAATCATTATTCTTCTGAAACGTCCTTTATCAGGGATCACAGGAAAACTATAAACAGAAAGAGAAAGGAAATATATTTTACGTCTTTATTATAAATCAGTGCATAAGGGAATATTTTTAAAGGGATAGTTCACCTGAAATTCTGTCATCATTTACTCACCCTCAAGATGTTCCAAACCTGTGTGAGTTTCTCTCTTCTGCTGAAAACAACTTCAATATTTATGGAAGTCAATGGGACCCATCAACTGTTTGGTTACCCATATTCTTCAAAATATCTTCTTTTGTGTTATAGATGAAGAAAGATATTCACACAGGTTTGGAATAACTTGAGGGGGAGTAAATGTCAGAATTTTCATTTTTTGATGAAATATCCCTTTAATGTTCAAATTTTACTTTTTCCAAGACTTTTTTCCAATGGTGTCCAATGGTCTCAAACCACTAGTGAAAATATTTTTCTATTATGTAATTGACATATCACTTTGAGCACAAAAAAAAAAAAAAAAAAAAACTCCACAAGTTTTGGTCCTCACTGTATATCATAGATGTTCCTGAGAAGAAAAATTCTCCGTATTATAGCAGGTGGGTTGAATAGCATCATGATGAATATGATTTACTGTTGAAGGGTAGGTGGTCATTTGACAGGCCAGAGTTCACCATCGACAACTTCTGTTTTGTGTGTCCTGCCTTGTCTTTTACTCTATATTCACCTTTCTAAAAACTTCATTCTACTCACTTTCTATCCTCCATGTTGCAAAAAATCATTCTCTGATTTCCATTAGTCAACTCTGAGAAATACTGTTGAAAACTGAAGGTGAAATGTGTAATTTTTCATGTTAAAACTACTTCGTATCCCATTTTACAAAGAAATTTCACACTGTATCTTTACAAATGAGACACAAAACATTTTATGGTCCTATAATTAATATAAATTCATAATAGTATAAATATTCATGATATTTTGAGAATGTTTTTTGCATGGTGATTTTTTTTCTTGATCTTTCTCTTGAAAAAGTGCTGCTTTTTCTGCTGCTTGCTTGACCTTTTCTTTCTTATCTTCCTACTTTCGCCTTTTCCCTGCACACTGTAGAGGACGTAGCTAATTTAACTGCAAGTGATGTGATGAACCGAGTAAATCTAGGATATTTGCAAGGTAAATCCACTCAACAACACTGTTCCTGTAGTATGGGATTGTTCCAGTAGATCGAGTCACTTGATTAATGAGCTGAATGAAGCCAGATATTCTCCACTGCTCAGTTTGTCCAGTGACAATAATTGGAACAGCATCAGCAGTCTGTATTTAATAGGATAAGCACTAGAATTCAAAAGAAATGCTTTGTGACATTTTAATAGGCCTTTTTGTTTCTTTTAGATTTAAAAGTCATATATGCAGAGTTTTGAAAATGTATCTGATTCTTAAATTTTCTTGGTAGACAGTTTCTTACTAAAGCTACATGAAAATATCCAAAGCCTGCAGTTCTCCTGCTTTTACATTTTTTCCAGATGACATCATCAGTAGGCTAGTCTGTGTCCCATGAGCCTTCCTCTTATCTTATTAAAAACAGACCGCAGGAAACTGCTGGCTATTGACATTATAATGACGCTGGACAAAACGAAGCACATGGTTGAACGATCCTTACGCTTATCTGTAAAGCCAACTTATGTTATTATATTTGAGTTTGCATTTATGTATAATTATTATTACACAGCTCACTGGAATACTTGGTTCTAAATGGTCAAATACAGCATTCTCCAATCCAATATTTTTGTATAATGACCACATATTGAGTCATTTCAACTTAAATTAATGATCCACATCCATTTTTTTTAAGTAGCCGTGTAATAAGCGATATAATGCGCAGTCAGCCAGACATTATTGCAAAATAAAAGCCTTCAGCTTTTTGTCACCATCCTGATTACAATCATTTTGCGATGATGGCTGTACCTTATTCCGTACATATACATAAATGCAAAAAAGTATAGCATTTTATTATGAATTAGATGCAATTATAAAGCTTGTAATATACAGTATTTGCAGACTTTGTATTTTTCATGTCTATCAGCTACAATTTTTATTATGTGAATGCATTTTTTTTTTTTACCCAAATTAGCAGTATCGCACCTAACATCGTCTCATTATGTTTGCAAAATGAACAACAATGTCATTTGACAGCAGTGCTGACGTGTTTATGAAATGATGAAGTCTGATTTTATAGTTAAATTAGTGATGTAGTTGTCTTTTTCTCCTCTGGTACGAACTGAAGAGGGTACTTACATGACAGAGGGTACTGCAGGTACTCACTGGCATATGAGCATTGATATAAGACATGATGAGTGAGGGCTTTTGATTCCAGGATGTTTGGACAGAGTGGAGTAGAAACCATTCAGTCTTTGTTGGAAGGGTCCAACTAGTGCAGGTATTCAGGTGCACACTTATAAGTCTGCTTGTACTGATTTACAGCGTTGTTTTTGTTTTTTAAATTCTTTTTAATGGGGTGATACTGGGAGAAGTAGTATTTGGGTTTCCCATTGGTGTAATTATTTAATTAGCATTTGGCTATTGCCTCCTCCCAATCCCACACTACTAATGTTTTTTGCTTCACTCTGATTGGTCGAGCTTTGGCTTAGTGGGCCTGACAGTTCTTCTAAGCATGCTTATATTTGTGTATGTCAGTCTCACTGTTTGCTGACTTTGGGCTGTGTGTTGGCATGGCAACAGAGCAACGTTCATGGGGTCAGCTGTGACTATGATGCAGTTAACTGATGAATGGATGGATGGACGGATGGATGGATTGAAAGACTGAATGCGTGGGTGGATGCGGACCTTGTCTGCATGCGTCCGCGCATGGGGAGCGCTTGCGGTTGCATGGGCGTTCCGTAAATGCAGCCATGCCCTGTCAGTAACGGTTAGCCCTTCTCTCTCTTTTACCTGGCCTGGCGTTATAAGTGGCTCAAACAGGTGGGTTTGGAGAAGCAGAGGCACTTTGTCCCAGTCTTGAGTCCCTTATTCCCAGACCTGCAAAGGTTTACACTTCTCATTCATTTACAAGCAGGTAAAATACAACAAAACCTCAGAAACCCAGCGGTAACAAAATCGTAACACTGTGGGGTTACACAACAATTGCTTCCCTTTTTAACATTTTATTTAATACATTTTCCTACTTTTGTTGGCTATTCTGACTCAATTCAACAGTATAGTTTCATTATTTATAATAGGGAGCAGATACAGAGATAAATGTTACAGAGAATTGTGTTACATGAATGTTTTTGATTATTAAGAACTGATACAGGTTAAGTACGACAGTGATGCTGTTTTGTTTCTCTTGCAGATGAAATGAATGATAATCAGAACACGTTGTCATATGTGCTGATAAACCCTCCTCCGGACACCATTCTAGAGCTCAATGACATTGTGTAAGTGTCATATTTAAACTGATTTGCGATTGCAGTAGGGAGAATATTGGGATCAGAAATGCAGTATTCAAATTCAGGTCGGTCACGTCAAAAGCAAAATCGACTATCCTCACTCACTGATTTTCCTGTGTCAACATATTTTGTTGATCCTAGAGCAGTATTCCTGTTTGAAAATGTAATCCTATCCATATCCCTACCCATAAGTTATCCCAACACTATTTGCACAAGGAAAAAATAAATACAATAAATAAAATAACCAAAAATATAAAATAAATAAAGAAAAAAAGAAAAAATGAGATCAGGTTGGTTATCCCTAAAATTAAAGAGAAATGATAGGTGAATAACGCTGATGTAGAAGCACCTAACCTTGGTTGTAAGCCTAAACTTGACATAAATTGTAAACATGTCCCTCAAATCTGATTGGCTGATTGTAATGTTGTTCCAGGATCAATAAAGATGTTGATCCAAGAACATGTTGCGCTTGGTAAAATCAGATTCTTCCACCCTCCATGCCACTGTTCCTGTTACTGGATTGGTTTCTTTTTGTAATTTTGCCTGGCTCAACCAGACAGTGAAGGGCGGAGTTAGTATAAATAGCATTTGCAAAGACGATGGGATATTTGCACTTAGTGTAAAAAGACACTGTATTTTTTTCTAACATTTTGTGATTGCATGACTTTGGTTATGGATCAGCATTTGATGTTAAAGGTCCCGTTCTTCGTGATCCCATGTTTCAAACTTTAGTTAGTGTGTAATGTTGTTGTTAGAGTATAAATAAAATCTGTAAAATTTTAAAGCTCAAAGTTCAATGCCAAGCGAGATATTTTATTTAACAGAAGTCGCCTACGTCGAACGGCCAGTTTGGACTACATCCCTCTACTTCCTCCTTTAATGACGTCACTAAAACAGTTTTTTGACTAACCTCCGCCCACAGGAATACACAAGAGTTGCGTTTGTAGAGTGTGTTTGTCACCATGTCGTCGAAACGCTGTTATTTTCATCCCGCAGTCCAATCACCGGGTCTGATTCCGGCTCAAATTGATAGGGTAAAATTAAAGACATGTTTACAATAACACTGAGCGCATGCATCTCCACGTTATGGTAAGAGGCGTGACCTTTCCGGGCAAGGTTCGCTGCTGCTGTCGAATCACAAGGAAGTCATCGGCCCGTTTTTATGACAGTGGAAACAGCGGTATACAGATAAGTAAATTATGTGAAAAATACTGTGTTTTTTTACACGCGAAACATGAACACATGTTATATTGTACACTATAAACACAATCAAAGCTTCAAAAAACCACGAAAAACGGGACCTTTAAAGGGTTAGTTCACCCAAAAATTAAAATGATGTCATTTATTACTCACCCTCATGTCGTTCTACACCCGTAAGACCTTCGTTCATCTTTGGAACACAAATTAAGATATTTTTGATGAAATCAGATGGCTCAGTAAGGCCTCCATTGCCAGCAGCATCAATGAACCTCTCAAGATCCAGAAAGGTACTAAAGACATACTTAAAACAGTTCATGTGAGTTCAGCGTTCTACCTTAAAATTATAAAGCGACGAGAATACTTTTTGTGCACCAAAAAAAAAAAAAAAAACGACTTTTAAACAACATTTACCACTGATTCGAAACAAAAGATTCGTAAAGCTTCGAAGCAGTGTTATGAAATCGGCCTTATTTTGTTTTTTTTTTGGCGCACAAAAAGTATTCTCGTCGCTTTATAAGTCACATTGCGGGCAATAGAGGCCTCACTGAGCCATCGGATTTCATCAAAAATATCTTAATTTGTGTTCCAACGATGAACATTTCTTTGTGTTCCAAAGGTCTTACGGGTGTAGAACGACATGAGGGTGAGTAATAAATGACATTATTTTCATTTTTGGGTGAACTAACCCTTCAAACTGTGTGCTGGGTCTGACTGGCTGGTTTTTAACCCTACAACCTGATTTCCACCTCTCTGTAGCTACATCATCCGCTCTGATCCGCTGGCACACGTCCCTGAGAATCTCCCAGGGGCTTCAGCGGGAGCGAAGCAACGGCAAGACTATGGAGCTGAAACGAGGGACGAGACCCATCTGTAAGAACTGGAAGTTCTCGTTAACCCCGATTCCCTCCCTCCTCCGCCTTGAGCTGCTACAATCTGCATGAAGAACGTCAGGACACACAGCCAGCCAACCAACCACACAGACACGACCCATGTGCCAACACACTACAACCCAAGCTGCCCAACCAAGCCAAACGGCTGTAACTGTACCATTGAAATGATTTACAGATTCCTCTTTTCTACGACAGACATGTAGAATCTCGTGGCACATTTCAGACTTCTCTGGATGTGGCTGGTTATTACATTTTTGTATTTTAGACTTGGAGTGTGGGGTATGTTGAATCATTTTGGACCAAACTGGCTGTCCAAGCACTTTGGACTTATAGGGCAGTATATATCAGAAACGGTAGGTAAAGCAGTATTGAAGAGGGCAGCTAAAGAGAGAAAAAAGAAACAACTATTACACCAGTCAGCTGACTTGAGTGGACCAGAACACTGGATACTGCCCGGTAATACATGCGAGGTGTTTCAGTATGATATTGAACAGAATTAGTTTACATCAGTGCTATATTTTGTAAGTATATAACACATATATAGTACATATATATTTGTACATATACAAGTTAGTCACTTATTCTTTTACATGCTCAGTGACCTCTTAGTATTCACAGTATTTTGTTGTGATTTTGTCCTCAAAGCACAGTGTTTTACGTTTGAAATATGAAAAGCTAATCTCAAGCAGAAGCTTTTACATGTAACTAAACGCCATGATGATTTACTGTAAATTGTCAGTTATCACTACAAGCGCGTTCATACACCAGTTTACATGTGCCGAGAAAAGAACATTAAGTTCATCGCCATATGATTATGATCGATTTATAGCAGAAAATGGAACCTCTTCTACAGCAAACATGAAGATTCACAGGAACTGTACTGCACAAGCCAAGTATGCTTCAGGTGCATCACAAGTATTTCATGGGTGTAATTGAAGAGATGCCAAATGGTATAATATACACAAGATCAGCTTTGGAAAAGGTTTGATGTCAAATTTATGAATTATGTTTCGGTTATACAAAAGAAAATATTATTAAATATAATATACACTATTGGTAAACGTTATTTTTCTGACTTGACATTTCTGAAAGCTACCAGGTCTAAAAGCACCTGTATTAAAAAAAAACAAACATATTTATTTGAATTATTATTACTTTATTTTTGGGGGTGCAAAATGTACATTGCTACTACTCATTTAAGACAAAAATCTATCTGATTCTGACTCAAATATATCTAGACACATGGACAGATAGGGTGAATTTAGGTTGAATGGTACACATTTTGCCATTGAAATGACTAAGAAAAAGTGTCCCAATAAACCTGAATTCACCCGTACATGATTTGAAGTTGCCGATTGTATTGCACAAAGCTCTGTTGACAGAGCAGTACACCCTTCAAACTTCACAAGAAATCTTTTTTTTTTGAATTTACATTTCACAATACATTTTACATAAATGAAACCAATTTATGAGTGATTTCAAAGGTTTTATTCTGGATATTTTATTTTTTGGGGATCATAATACTTTTTTTTTTTTGCCTTCTGTATCAAGACATGCTTCTGTATTCCACTGCCCACTGTCATTTCTAGCAGAATATATGGAGCTAACATTTAAATCTATCATGAAAAGCTGCTTTTGCTTTTAATCTTTGTGTTCTTTAAATAGACATTTGTATTAATCTTTCATTGAGCAAAGTGGGCATTCACATTTTCTGTTCAAAGTAGCTAAGATTGAATACCTCTCACATAACGCTTACCTGTCTGTCTCCATAAGGAAATGTGATGGATGACAATGAGAGTGACAAAACAGGGAAATCATTGTAGCTATTATGTTTAAAATATTTCAGAATGGTATTATACATGACGTTTTCTGCCTTATTTTGCTTCCATGTAGAGCATATCAGTTTATTTATTGCTTATAGCATAGCTCCAAGACCTGTCAGTAGTATATGTGGGTATTACTAAGGGTTTTACCAACCCTTGGCATGTTAATGTTAACTCAAAATACTGTACAGTACATCAGACTATGTTCATGTTTTACTGCTTGTGTTACATTCCGGTCACTGTTTTCTCATGCTGATTTTTTCCCCCTAAATTTCCAGCCATCATTTGGAAAGATATGCATAATGTGCATGTTAAAAATAACAGCCTGCAGATTTCTTCTATTTTTACTAGTTCCCTACGACTTAAATACGATATCTTGATCAGCTGATTACAGCTGTTGTAATTTACAGAATTTCTTTGTGTTGTTTTTTTTTTTTTTGGTAGTTATAGAAAAACATGGACCATGCATGTCCTAATCTTGCCAAATGTGTCAGAGACCCATGTTTACATTAGCTGGCTCCTGTTTTTGGATTGTACCGAACAATACATGAACTTCTAAATTTTGTACAATTTCTTAAATGAAGTCTGTACTAACGTAAGAATGAATCAATAAATGCTGCATGCAGCCAGAGACATGTGACAGTTTTTCCTACCAATGGATATTATGACTATTGATGTATAGAATCACAGTATAAACCAGGTTTGACAAATGTTACTTTACATTTAATAATGCAGTAAAAATTTCCAAATGTGTGTATAAGTCTGTACAATACTGTAGCAGTTGAAATGTTTTACATACAATATCTTACAGTATTTTTGTTTTGCAGGTTTCGCCTACAGAGCTGAAGAACATTATTACTTTAGGATCATATTTGTCATTTTTTTTAAATATAAATGTACTTATTTTTACAATTGTGGCACAGACACCAGATACACTTAGGGGGGGAAAAAAATTGTGAAATCAATCATTTATATACCTTATACATATTTCCAGCACCTAACGACTTTGTTTGAGCTTGTGTTTGTTTTTTTGTGTTTGTCTCCATCGGTCTCGGGTCCAGCGCCCATGATTTTCCACCACCTCATGTAGCAGGTCTATAAAGGTGTACTCATTCCCCAGCAACAAGCTGTCATCTTTTGGAGAACCTCCTGAAGGGGGCGCTCTTGAGTCAGAGCCATTACACACCTGACCCCGCCGCTGATCTCTATCAGCTCTTGGTACCGCCTTCTTCACTCTCCTGGACTGCTTTTGCAATTCTGATGCAACCTGCTCACTCTGTTGATCTCGGTGTGTCTTTTTCTTTACGCTCTGCATTTCCTCCATGTAATCTTTGTTGATTATCTCCTCTCCAACAGCAGGCTTTGACTTGGTGCCACCAAATGATGGATTAAAAATACTGAACAATTCAGAGCAGACCTCACTTTCTTCGATAGGCGAGTTCTTAGAAGATAAGTCGGAGAAGATGGTCGACTCAAGACCTGACCTCCATGTTTCCTCATTTGTAATAATTCTGCCATCCTCCCTCAGTGATATATTAGCGTTAGTGAAGTGTTCTTGTGCAGTGAAATGCTGGACTTTTTGAGTGGGTGACTCAAGACTTGCCCTGTAAGTGTCCTCATCAATAGCGACTCTGACATCTTCCATTGGGGCTGCGATTTCTGGCAGAAACTCCAGTGCATTGAACTGTGGGGCGGTTGGGAGGGTCGCAGGAGAAATCCTGGGATGAAATGGTCTGATTTCATGCCTGCAACCAGTTACAAATATTAGTTTGGGGAACACGTTAAGGACTTGTTGATTTTGAGCCCACTGCTTCTTCCACTGGACCGCAGTCGGAGGCCAGGTCAGTACCCGCCGAATGGGTCTTAAAGGTCCAGATGTACCTTTAGCAGTGTTCTGATCGACCACAGAGGTCTGGTTTTCCGGATCAGCACCAATCGTGAGGTAAGGCAGTTTCTCAGCAGTCTCCTCAGCCTGGGATGTCACATGCTTTACCTGGAGAATATCTTGACTGCTTCCTGCTCCAACGGTCAACTCATTCAGGTCTTCCACCATGTCAATCTCCACAACATTCTGAGGAACATCTTTGTCTACACTTGTTCCGGCTTTAACACTCTTATCAGTACCAGTATCTTCATTTTCCTCTTGAAGGCCTTCCATGTGTGATTCCAGGGTGTCTGTGGTGTTACTGAACTCAGTGAATCCATCATTCTCTTCGTTTGCAATGTTTTTTCCATCTTCCAATTTCTCCACCTCCTCAATATTCAGATTGTCGTCTTGTTTTTCAGAGGTCATCCATCCATTGTAATACTCATCATTTCTCACCCCAACTTCCTCAGTGGCCGCTTCTGCTTCGGTCTGTTTAGCAAACATTTCTGTCCTGCAGAGGATTGGCCCAGCGGAGCTTACACGTTTAATGGGTTCTCTAGTTTCATATTTCCCTGATGAATAAATATGGTAAATCTGTGATATCCTCTCGTCTCCAACCACCATCTGGTTTGTCCTCAGTAAGACCTCTCTTGTGGCAATTTGCGTTTTATTAGCAACTTCAGATTTTACTTTTTTGTTTTCTTCTCCGTAGCTCTTTGCAGTTGTGTTACTAGCCTGTATAATCTCAGATTTTTCTGAAGAAGGTTTTACAGCCTGTAGATGTTTCCTTTCTCGTTTCCTGTGGTACAGTACTGAGAGGACACAAATGACAAGTACCAGGGCACACAGTACCACTGGTTATATAATAAAAGGTTAGTCATTCACAACAATAACACAACACAAGCTACTGTACATGAAAGTTACCCAACTGAGAGCCAAGTAATGCAATGAATCTACCTACCAATTAAAATTATTAAAGTTGAGTGTCCAATTGTGAGAGGTTTGGTTATAATTACAGTGGCAGGACTTCCAGTGGTAAGGCTTGCATTGGTATGACTCGTAGTGGTAGGGCCCGTGGTTGTGAGGGTTTCACACTCTGGTACCTGCCATACTGGCTCACCTTTCAGAGCAGGTGGGCTGTAACAGCACACCGACATCTCATTCTCCAGCAAAGAGGCATTCTGCAGACCTGCAAAGATATATGAAAGTCATTTAAAATCCACAAAGTTCCACCCAAAAATGAAAATTATCTATCATAAGTAGGGGTGCACAGATACTGCACTCATGTACTCATACTCATCAAAAATGCTCTGATACCAAAAACCGATACCACAATGTGTGTATAGAGTTTGTGTCCAGACAAAGTAACACTGACAAACGAGCAAACATGGAGCACAATGGAGATATCAGAGAAGGATGTCCATGAAAAAAAAATGTATCAAATTAACAGAGTATTAAACAAATTAAATGTTCACACTATAGCTGCTGTGGGTGAGCTGGCAAGCGAAACACGCAGAGTACACTGAGCAAGCAGTGGCACAGATGCGCAAGCTTGTCGACGTCGCTGGAAAGTTTGTAGTTCGGTCGGATATGATCGTTCACTCAGTATACCAATGTGTACTACATGGAATGTGCAAGAACATGAACTGTTATGTGATTATGTATAACAAGTGGCTCCCTACATTACAGGAAGGCAGTACAGTACAGTAATCACATGACACTTTCGAGAAGTTTTCTGCACGGAAATATATGAAAAACTCTTCTCTTTCGTGTTTTCTTGCGCTTGAATGGACAAATTCACACATAATGATGTCAAAATGCACAAGTATCCTTGTGAAACAGTTGGTTATGTCTTAAGTGAACAAACAGTTGAGAAAGAAAACATGTGTAACTGTATGTTGGATACGTGCAGCTCTTAAAGTGACAGCAGCCTAATAAATTCTCTCTGTCCTCAATGTTTGTTGAGCAAAAGACAAAAATCACTCACTGCTCTTGACTGAATAACTTTTGTAACTTTGATAATGATGAATCTATTTTTATTTTATACAGTGAAGACTATTCAGTGTTATTTTACATTTGATTATTCTATTCAATTTCTGTACCTAAAAATTGTATCTAAAAAATTAACCACTGGCCCAACCATGCCAGTAGAAATAAATCCTTATTGTGCCCTGCTGGAGCAGCTCTAAATATTTCACTGTGCTATTAAATTAAAACTAAAATATGATAGAGCAATAATATGAACAGTGGCTACATTTTACAATACATTTTAATAGGCATAATTAGGAGTGAAAATAACTGAAGTAAATAACTGAAGTAAATAAATAAATAAATTATATATATATATATATATATATATATATATATATATATATATATATATATATATATATATATATATATATATATATATATATATATATATATATATATATATATATATATACACACAGTACAGTCCAAAAGTTTGGAACAATTAAGATTTTTAATGTTTTTAAAAGAAGTTTCGTCTGCTCACCAAGGCTACATTTATTTAATTAAAAATACAATAAAAAACAGTAATATTGTGAAATATTATTACAATTTAAAATAACTGTTTTCTATTTGAATATATTTCACAAAGTAATTTATTCCTGTGATGGCAAAACTGAATTTTCAGCATCATTACTCCAGTCTTCAGTGTCACATGATCCTTCAGAAATCATTCTAATATGCTGATCTGCTGCTCAAAAAACATTTAATGTGTACAATTGTACAAAATATTTGTGTACAATATTTTTTTTCAGGATTATTTGATGAATAGAAAGTTCAAAAGAACAGTGTTTATCTGAAATCTAATCTTTTGTAACATTATAAATGTCTTTACTGCCACTTTTGATTGATTTAATGCATCCTTGCTGAATAAAAGTATTCATTTCTTTAATTTCTTTTCAAAAAAATAAAAATAAAAATAAAAATTCTTACTGACCCCAAACTTTTGAAAGGTAGTGTATAATGCTACAGAAGCTTTGTATTTCAGATAAATGCTGTTCTTTTGAACTTTCTATTCATCAAGGAATTCTGAAAAAAAAAGTACACAACTGTTTTCAACATTGAAAATAATCATAAATGTTTATTGAGCAGCAAATCAGCATATTAGAATGATTTCTGAAGGATCATGTGACACTGAAGACTGGAGTAACGATGCTGAAAATTCAGCTTTGCATCACAGGAATAAATTACTTTGTCAAATATATTTAAATAGTACACAGTTATTTTAAATTGTAATAATATTTCACAATATTACTGTTTTTTACTGTATTTTTAATTAAATAAATGTAGCCTTGGTGAGCAGACGAATCTTCTTTTAAAAACATTAAAAATCTTAGTGGTTCCAAACTTTTGGACTGTACTATATATTATATATATTATATATTATATATATATTTGCTAAGCCAACTAATTTGATTCATATTCTTTTGTTTGTTTTTTTTGCCCAATATTTTTATATTTTTAAAAATAAAATAAAAAATGCAATAAAAATACAGGTATTAGTGCTCTACATCGGCAAGTATTAAAAATGAAAGTATCGGTATTTTAATAATGTTAAATCTATATTTATTTTATACAGCAAAGACTACACAGTGTTTTTTACATTATTACTTTATTCAATTTCTGTACCTAAAAAATGTAACCACTTGCCCAACCAAGTCAGCAATGATATTTATGCACTGTGCTATTAAATTAAAGATTAAATATGACAGAGCAATAATATGAACAGTCAAAATAACAATAGCTCCTATAATACATTTTAACAGGCATAATTAGGAGTGAAAATAACTGAAGGAAATAAATATTTGCTAAGTCGACTCATTGGATTCATGTTCTTTTGGTTTTTCTGCCCAATATTTTTTAAAAATGAAAAATGCAATGAAAATACAGGTATTGGGAAGTACTAAAAATGAAAGTATCAGTATCATTGTGGAAAAAGTGGTATACAATAATAATTATTCAAAACTGTTCTTTTCAATTTAAAATAAATTCAAATGGAATGAGTGTGAGGAGGAAATGATACTTTTTTTCTTTGCTTATTATAATGTTATATGGGTATTTCAGCAGCATTAGATAAAGTATGAGATAAAATTACTGTATACCTCTCAGGTATTTGGCAAAGTCCTTCACAGAGCAGGAGCAGTCCCAGGGATTTCCATCCAAACGGATCTGTGTGCCGTTAAGTGGAAGAAACAAATCTGCACTCAAATGTGTCAGTTGATTGTTGGACAGATCTAACTGCCTCAGTTTACTGAGACTGAGAAAACTACTCTGGGTTATGGTGTGAATCTGGTTCTGAGACAGATCTAGCATGAGCAGGTTTGACAGCCCATCAAGAGAATTATGATTCAGTGTAGTGATTTTATTATTTGACAGTCTGAGTGTCTCAAGTGCAGCGTGATGGCTAAACCAGTCTGACGAGACTTGGGAAAGATGATTATCATGCAAATTGAGAGTTTTGAGGCTTTGAAACTTATCAAAGGTTTGCGGTTCTATTGCTGTGACACCTTGGTGTGCCATAGTCAGACTGTTCACAGAGGTCAGGTTTGTGCTGTTAAACATGGATAAACTGATTTCTCCTAAACCACTCACAAAGATAATCACAGAGGTCAAGCCAGCAGGATAATCTAGAAAAAAAAAAAGAAAAAAAAAAAGACATAAAACTTTGTTAATCTGAATCTCCTGTTAAAGGGATAGTTTATCTAAAACTAATTTACTCGGCACATCTTTTGAAACCTTTCTGACTCCAGACTGCACTTTTCCCAATAATGAAAGTCAATGGTGACCAGGGCTCAAGCAGGATTTTCAGTAAATAAACACTTTCAGTCAGTTTTCCACATAAAGCTGTATGGCTATAGAAGACTTGGAGTAATGAGTCATACAGATCACTTCTGTGATCACCATTGGTCATTTCACAAATAATTATTATGTCAAGTAACAGTCTTAATCTTTTGTAAATAAATAATAAATGTCTCCCAATAATCTTTATTACACTTATTAGTAGACTGTCTGCTAAATATCTGCTAACACTTTATTTTGATGGTCCACCAACAGACATTCTACTGACTATAAGTAACGCAAGTACCTGCCAGCTTATTCTACTAAAACTACCCCTTACAGTCGACTAATACTCAACTAACTCTAATGAAAGTTAGTTGACATGTAGATGCAAGGTTACTCATAGTCAAAAGAATGTCTAAAGGGGACCATCAAAATAAAGTGTAACCGCACATTATTTTTATGAATATCAAGTGACTTCAGACCATCCTACCTTTTGGTATCTCCTTGCAAACATAGTCTGTATCTGTGTATATACAGGACTGAAACCATGCCTCGTGTATGCACTGGAACACCACAAAAATAAAGAGAGCTAGGCAGAAGAAAAGAAACATCTGTTTATATCACAATTTGATTGATTTTGAAGCAAACATCAAATCGAAGAGCAATAATACTCACCGTGCATACTGAAAAACTGCATATAACAATGCCTTCAGAGTTCCCGTCTAATGACCATCCATCCACCGAATGCCTGACCTGTAGAGCCCCCCGCTGAGGATAAACTACCAGTTGCCAAGAAACAAATGTGTCATCAGTGGACTGTCAAGGATACAGTGCTTGTCGATGAAGCACGGCCGCAGTGTTCCAGTTGGCAGAAGTTGGGACGCCCATCACGAGATCCCCAGTAATTAAACTACCATTTTTTCTAGCAATCACCCAATGACAGTAAAGTTTTTGATATAAGTTTATCAACTGCCAAAAAACTGTCAATTTAGTCAGTTATGTACAATGTTCAACACTTGATACTAATATTCATTACTATGAGGCAAAGCTTACAGTGGGTACGGAAAGTATTCAGAACCCCTTAAATTTTTCACTCATTGTTATATTGCAGCCATTTGCTAAAATCGTTTAAGTTCATTTTTTTCCTCATTAATGTACACACAGCACCCCATAATGATAGAAAAACACAGAATTGTTGACATTTTTGCAGATTTATTAAAAAAGAAAAACTGAAATATCATATGGTCCTAAGTATTCAGACCCTTTGCTGTGACACTACCTCAGGTGCTGTCCATTTCTTCTGATCATCCTTGAGATGGTTCTACACCTTCATTTGAGTCCAGCTGTGTTTGATTCTACTGATTGGACTTGATTAGGAAAGCCACACACCTGTCTATACAAGACCTTACAGCTCACAGTGCATGTCAGAGCAAATGAGAATCATGAGGTCAAAGGAACTGCCTGAACAGCTCAGAGACAGAATTGTGGCAAGGCACAGATCTGGCCAAGGTTACAAAAAAATTTCTGCTGCACTTAAGGTTCCTAAGAGCACAGTGGCCTCCATAATCTTTAAATGGAAGACGTTTGGGACGACCAGAACCCTTGCTAGAGCTGGCCGTCCCGCCAAACTGAGCTATCAGGGGAGAAAAGCCTTGGTGAGAGAGGTAAAGAAGAACCCAAAGATCACTGTGGCTGAGCTACAGTGATGCAGTCGGGAGATGGGAGACCAGTCGGGGCTTTATGGCAGAGTGGCCTGACGGAAGCCTCTCCTCAGTGCAAGACACATGAAAGCCCGCCTGAAGGACTCCAAGATGGTGAGAAATAAGATTCTCTGGTCTGATGAGACCAAGATAGAACTTTTTGGCCTTAATTCTAAGCGGTATGTGTGGAGAAAACCAGGCACTGCTCATCACCTGTCTAATACAGTCCCAACAGTGAAGCATGGTGGTAGCAGCATCATGCTGTGGGGGTGTTTTTCAGCTGCAGGGACAGGACGACTGGTTGCAATCGAGGGAAAGATGAATGCGGCCAAGTACAGGGATATCCTGGACGAAAACCTTCTCCAGAGTGCTCAGGACCTCAGACTGGGCCGAAGGTTTACCTTCCAACAAGACAATGACCCTTATTTTATTTTACACAGCTAAAATAACGAAGGAGTGGCTTCACAACAACTCTGTGACTGTTCTTGAATGGCCCAGCCAGAGCCCTGACTTAAACCCAATTGAGCATCTCTGGAGAGACCTAAAAATGGCTGTCCACCAACGTTTACCATCCAACCTGACAGAACTGGAGAGGATCTGCAAGGAGGAATGGCAGAGGATCCCCAAATCCAGGTGTGAAAAACTTGTTGCATCTTTCCCAAAAAGACTCATGGCTGTATTAGATCAAAAGGGTGCTTCTACTAAATACTGAGTAAAGGGTCTGAATACTTAGGACCATATGATATTTCAGTTTTTCTTTTTTAATAAATCTGCAAAAATGTCAACAATTCTGTGTTTTTCTGTCAATATGGGGTGCTGTGTGTACATTAATGAGGAAAAAAATGAACTTAAATGATTTTAGCAAATGGCTGCAATATAACAAAGAGTGAAAAATTTAAGGGGGTCTGAATACTTTCCGTACCCACTGTAATTACTGTATAATGCAAGAGGTGTTAAAAAAATAAAGTGGAAGATGAAAATGTAAACAATTAAATGGAAAAACAAATGAGAATGAATGTATTGACTTGAAATATTTATTAATTCTCAGTCTTATTTAAAATAAATAATGGTATGATAAAGGAAGCAAAATGATCAAGAATGAGTAGTAGTGTTTAAAAAAAACAGGTGACCAACATCAATACAATCTTTTAGTTAATATATAAAAACAGACAATATACAAAACTGCAATTAAAAATTAAACAAAATGCAGCTGCGACATATAGACAAATCTAACACCTATTATTTGGAAACAGTAGTTTAAGAATCATTAAGGGTCTGTCAGTGTGCTCTTTTCGGTGTTAGTGTTTGAGAAATGTTTCTCAGCGTATAACAGAGTACCTTCACCTTTCAACAACAAGAGCAAAAAATGGTTTAGTAAGCCCTTTGAAATTCTACCCCAGCTATACACCTTCATGAGCAAAACAAAAAATAAAGTGCATGTGCAACACTCAATTGATCTCGACACCAAATACGAGGCTTCTGTGAGTGTTCTCGAACGTCTAGACACAAAGATGTCGGCAGTGTTGACACTTTTTCGCTGAGGAATGTTTTCAACCTTGGTAAATAATTAGACAGCGACTGCAAGGGAAGTAACCGATTATGAATATATTAAATACTGTCATTCAAATCGTTTACAGCGACACTCTTCATAACAGAGCATGCTGCTCTTCGCATGAGAAAAAAGCTCCAGTGCCAACATCAACATGGTTACATTGCATGATAATAAAAGCACTAAAACATGATCATAAGTGCACCATAGTAAAGACTGTCCAGTGGAGAGGCCGCTACAGAAGAACAGAAGAGAAGAGAACTGCATCTGACACTTATCAAGGTCTGTTTGATTCCCTTATCGAAAGGACCATAGTGTTTTAAAAAAAATGGGCTACAGCTGAGCTGCTTTTTCAAAGCGCCGAATAAACAGACATAGTACCACAACGCATGAAGGCCAAAAGTACGCATACCTGGGATTGTCCCAGCGACAACAAAGGAGCAGCATGTTTCGGAGGCAAAAAAAGGGTTGTTTGAGACAACTATAACAAGTGGCAAAAAAAAAAAAAAAAAAAAAAAAAAAAAAAAAAAAAAGAGGCAAGTCAGCTATATTTTTTTACATTAATTCGAGTTCTGGCAATCCTCATACATGTTTTGAAGATGGTTAAAGGAAAACGTGTTTCCCTTGCAAAAAAGAGAACAGAAACAATCAGGGGGAAGCGCTTCGTTTAAACGAGCTAATCAGTGCCAAACTAATAAATACTTCAAGTAGCAAAAAAACGAATCAGGTAAAAAGACCACAGGACTACTTCAACCCAAAACACATTCAAATGAAGTGCATGTTGACTCATGCCTGTTTGTTTGTCCAGCGAGCCTCTTCCATCCAAACTCTGGCGGAAGTAGGCAAGTGATTTCTGGCCTTGATGTAAAAGTGCAGATCTTACGAGTGCCATCCGTCTTCACTTTCCGCTCTTTTTTGGCCCTGCGGGCCTTTTGGCTTGCCACAGGTGGTTATGGATAGTCAGCGCGTCTACACTAACAGACACAGTCTTGGCAGGGATTACAGTGAACTGCTTGCGGTCCGAGCTGTACTTGTAGAGTTTGTCGATCATCTTCTTAGTGATGCTCTTGGGCCCTGTGCCGGTGAGCTTGTGGATCTCCTCTGTGTCGGGGAAGTAGGAGTAAAGGGCTCTGAACTGGCAGCCACTGTCCCGGAAGAGAATCATCAAGTGGTTGGATTCACACTTCTCCAGCTCCTACAGGTAAAAACGAGGCAATTAAATGTCTATAGTTCAATATCAAAATGTATTGGCAACACTATTTGCATGCCATCACCCTGAAAACTGGTCACACACCTCAAGAATGGAGTTCTTCTGCGGTTCATTTACTTTTCCTGCTAAGCAGCAATGAGAGATGGCATTGTGGATTATTGGCTTGTTGGACTTTGCACTTGGCTCCTTGAAAAGCTTGGGTCCTAAAGTGACAAAATATTAATAGAAAAAAATATGAAAACTTCAATATAACACATTATTTCTAATGTTTTTTCTAATGTAGTCTCTTATGCTCACCAAGGCTGCATTTATTTGATCAAAAATACAGTAAAAATAGTAATATTGTGAAATAATAATACAATTTACAATAACCGTTTCTATTTAAATATATATTGTAAAATGCAATTTATTCCTGTGATGGTAAAGCTGAATTCTCAGCAGCCATTACCAGTCTTCAGTGTCACATAATCTTTCACAAATAGAATTCTCAAATGTAATATGCTGATTTGGTGCTCAATAAACTTCTATTATCATTGTCAATGTTGAAAACAGTTGTGTTGCTTATTATTTTTGTGGAAAATGTGATAAAGTTTAAAAGGTAACACTTTAGAACAAGGTTTCATTAGTTAACTACATTAGATAACATGAACTAAGAATGAACAATACATCTACAGCATTTATTAATCTTAGTTATTGTTAATCTCAACATTTACTAATAAATTATTAAAACAGTTGTATCCGTTAACATTAGTTAATGCAATGTGAACTAACATGAACTAACTAACATTAACAAAGGTTAATAAATGCTGTGCAAAATATATTGATTATTGTTTATGTTAGTTAATGTATTAATGTTAGCAAATGAGACCTTAATGTAGTGTTACTGTTTAAAAGAACAGCACTTATTTGAAAAAGAAATCTTTTAAAACATCATAAATCTCATTGTCACTTTCCATGCTGAATTAAAGTACTAATTTCCTTTAAAAAAAATATCTTACCACCCCTAAACTTAAAAGATGACAAAAAAATTAAAGATTCACTGGGACTTCTGTACAGGACTACAGACAATGGTACCAGGATCGTTATTTGTATGATCAAATCTATGCAGCAGATTGCATTTTTCAGAGCAACTCAATTTTATTTATTTTTTATAGACATGAGGGGAGAAAAAAAAAAAAAAAAAATCACCTAAACAAAATATTTGAGGTTAAAGGTATGAGGTATGTAAGAATTCTGTCCGCTAGAGGTCGCCAGAGGCCTATTCAAAAGAAAGGAGTAGCTTGATGATGCCAAGTTTGAGAGTGGAATCTTGGAACATGTGGTCTCCACCTCAATGGATGGAGCAAAAGAATCGGGATAGGACTCGGGAAGAAATCATGTTCATGGATAAGATTATTAACGTTACTGTAGTATGAAGCAGAGCAGGACCGAGTGTTGTGGGAGCTGAACAAGGCCGCTGGAGCGAGCCGCGGAACTTTTATTATGCCACAATCGCCGGTGCCGTTTCCGCTTCCGCTTCCGCTTTTCCGGACATGAGTATGAGGTAACGCAGCTCTGTTTATCATATTAGATACATTTGAGAGTGTTGAAAATGATGTTATAGCATTACTCTGTGCGTTCTCTCGGCTGCTGTGAGACACTTGTTGAATATCATTAATAAATGCTGGATGGCTTGTGTTGATAAATGGCATGCAATTAATTTTAAAACGTACTGTATGATGGAGAAAATGCTGTATTACTGTTACTAAAAATAAAGCTGCATCTGATTATGCTATGTCAGCTACTTCACAAAAGTGTTTTTGTCTGAGGCATGGTACTCGCAAAAAAAGTCAAGAAAATTAGATTTAAACAATAAGACTAAACGTGTTGAGCTATATAAAAATTAGTTTTCTGTCTATAAATATATCAAAACAGTTGTTCCCTTGTCTATTAAAACGTGTAATATATTAAAGCGTCTTTGGTGTTTCCATGGTTTTTACAAAATAAAACCGGAAACCGAGGGTAAGGCGGGTATGACGCAATTGACAGGCGACACCTCACACGTCCCGGAGCCTTGGTTAAAATTGCAATTTTGTAAGTACTCAATTGAACAAAATATATAACACTGGCCTAGTGGTTTTTGGATATTTTACTGCAAAAATATTACATATTGTAATATAATTCCAATGTAATTTCACAGTAGACGGGGCTGGCCATATAAAAAACAAATGACCGATAAAATGTATTGTTGTCATGGCTGGTTAGCACAACAACTCTTTTTCTTTCTTTTGTTTTAAACTTGTGTTTATAGTTTGTAAATTTGTTATGTCAATTGGTTAGGACATGGTGTCCCTCCCTGAGCCCTATACAGCTCTCATTGATGCGTACAGGAGCTTCTCAGTCTCCATGATTAAAAGCTAAACTACCTCATCCATCACTCTGACAGCCGACAAATGCCACAAACCTTTCTATTCTCCTTCTAAACAATACCTTGCCTTACATGGTTCAAAGGTTCTCTGCGGTGAATGTTAAGATAAAATTCATCAATGATAACGTAACTATGCCATTCTGAGCATTACCCAAATAACTGAGATGATTTTTAATACACTTAAATTTAAATGTAAAGTTATGGAGGACAAATATAAAACTTTTAATTGTGCACATACTTCAGCTTTAGAATGCGAGTCAACAAACAGAACAAATAGCATGTATTTGCCCTGTAAAACATATTAGTTGTCAATTTAAGAGCAAACAAGTATAACACATCAGAGAGTTCAGGCTTGAAGGACAAATTCTTCTACTAATGTCTGCCCAAACAAAAAGTTGATGTGCGCTTATGTACTCAAGTACAAAGACAAACATATTGGTTAATGCATGGTCAAGATTACATCAACATGCTGCCGTTTTTTAACACAGGATGTTGTCCTGGTGTCGAGGAATGTAAATAATTTAGCACCCACAGCTATTGAGCATCAACACAAATATAAACCACTTGCTTCCTACAGAACGGAAAGTGAAAAACTCACCGGTGTATTCCGCCATGGATGTCGATGTAATGGAAGACGCGGTGGAACCGTTGTCCCAGTCTCTTTCTGTAGTCCGACTGGAATTGCGACTGAGGCCTGGAAATGATTCTACTGATTCCCCTCTGTTCATGGAAAGAATGAACAGCAACATTAGAGTGCTCTGAAGGTCACAGTCTGAACACATTCAATTGATTCTGAAACAAATTAATGAAATGCAAGCACGGATCTGCACGCACCCTGTAGGTCAGTGGGAAGGACTTACCGTTGAGATCCCGCCCCTCCTGAGTTGACACTGTCTGGTTCAGTGGTGGCCACAGAGGCCAATGACAGACTAGAACCAGACTGGGCACTGATGAGATTCTCACCTAGTGAGGGACATGGTTTCATTATTTCAGTTTAAGTGACATCGAATGTTTCTGTTTTAAACTCAGCAATAATGCAATAACAGAAGGCATGATTTAACACTTACTGGCAGCAGGGCACTTGGGAAGCATTTCGATTGAGGGTTCTTCTTTCAGCACAGACTTCGGCCTTTGTTTTTTGACCTTGGTCTTGGGTTTGGGTTGGGGCTGTTCTTGCTCCTCACACATCTCTTGCTGTTTCCTTCTAAGATATTCCTGCTTTATCAACTCTCTCCTGGCCTTTTCCTCTTCTTTTCTGATTCTTTCCTCTTCAGCTTTCCTCCTGGAATTGGGAGAGAAGAGAGGCTTTAAACATACAATCTCCATGAAAAATGCAGAGCTCCTCTTTACCATTTTTATATTCCTGAAGGATGGCACTTCAAGGGTTGTCAATACCTGGCTTCATCTCTTTTCAGCTCACTTTCAGCCTCTATCTGCTGCTTGCGAAGACGTGCCTCCTCTGCCTTCCTCTGTTGTTTCAGCAGAAACGCTGCTCGCTTTTTGGCCAATTCATCCTCTGCTTTTTGCTCATCCTGCAGACATTTAACAACAAAACTTTTAGATTTTTACATTTTCTGAAATACTAGATTTCTGGGCTGCTGGGATGCCACTAATAAAATGTAAGCAGTACATAAAATAAACACTTTGCCAGAAAAATACAACCTATTTGCCTTCAGATAAATACTTTTCAAATGTCTTGTCCACTGCACTGACTTTACCTTGAAAAAGAAGCCCATTCCAGACTTCTTTTCCCCATCACTTCCATCAGCGGTGACATCCAATACATTGCTGCTTTCTTCATCTGGGTTGGCAGCCAAATCAGACAAGTCTACTTCAATAAGATTGACTTTTCCTCTAGAAATGTCCTCTGAGGAGACATCATCCCTCTCAGGCCCATCATCAGATGTAGCCTCAATGTCCCGTATGGTACTGGACATAGATTCGTCGAAAGTGACACCAAGGGCCACAGAACTTGGTTCCCTTGAGACCATCCTCAAGTTTGCTTCATCATTAAGGTGGAATGTAGTGCTTTTTGGATTCCCTTTGTCTTTGTTGAATGAGTCCGATGTTGCAGAGCTTTGCATGATGTCCTCAGGCTCTGCTTTGAGGGCCCTGGCCCCTTGAATAACTCTGGCAGAGGGGCTGTCAGTAGGTGTAGGAGTAGTGCTCTTCTGCCCTTTGCTGTGCTCCTTAAGCAACAGCTCTGAAGGTTTGGAACGGGACCGTGCTGAACTTAGTTTGGGTGGCTTTCGTATCACAGGGCTGCCACTTGGTTCAATGAAATGTATAGAAGCTTTGATCCTGGGTTCAGATACATTACTTTGGTCACTGCTAGGTGGTGAAGCAGCACCTGTTGGAGACTGAAGATTCTGCCTTATGAGCACTTCCTGCTGGAGTGAAAGTTGCATCATTTGCTGCTGAATGTTTCCTATGGCCTCGTTCAGCAACTCAATGGAGCGGTTGCATTCATTAATATCCATCTCTTCATCCATGTCTAAGGCACTAGGGGACACAGTCCCCCCACCTGCCCACTCGAGAGATGCCTTCTCTGGCTCTTCAGCCACTTTTGGCCCATCTCTCAGAGAATCAACACAGGTGTCATCTTTTGATGACTTCTCTTGATTGAGTTTTTGGCCATCTTTCAAGTAGTACTCAGACTTTGTAGGCTGAGGGAGAGTGTCACTCTTCCCTTTTTTTACTATGTGCAGGAAGGCTGCTTTTCCAAGCTTAAGCCTTTGTCTTGCCGCCAATACCTCCATCTTTTTCTTTTGGGATTCAATTGCACGTCTCTTTTCCTCAAGTTGCATGTGAAGCTGAACAAGTTCAGAGGCCAGCATGTTGGTACTGTCCTTGTTCTGCGGTGTGGGACTCTGGTCTCTTTTCATCCTCCAAGAGGTCAGAGGAAGAGTGCAACTCTCTGAGCCATCAGGTGTTGTGCGCTGCGAGCTGCTTGTGCTGGACCGGATGTCTTGGTTGCTACCAAACTTCTGCATCTTTCGTTCGGCAAAACTGGTCATACGAATGCTGCCGCTAGCCACACTGCTGACTTGGGACTGCTGGCCAGGGCTAGAGCACCTGCTCCCACCATCCTTATCCTCATGTTCCTTCACATTCATGTCCTCACGCAGTTTGGCCGACTCTTCGTCCTCCTCATAGAACTGTTTCCTGTCTGGATGAAGCTCTTTGGTGAGCTCTGCATCCTGCTCCTCAATGGTCTCCACGGTCTCTATATCAGACCCTGGATGGATGTCCCATGCTTGGACAGGCCTCTTGCCCTCAGGCACCGATGAATGAAGGTAAAACCCAGCTGACCGATCAGCAGAAGACTGCTCAACGCTACTTGTCGCGAGTGGTTTGAAAGCTTGCATTTGGCCAGGGGCTGGAGGCACAAGTTCACTAGATTTATGCTCAATAGTTGTCTCAAACTCAGAGCTGATGTTGGGGGTAAAGGTCCGGTTAAGGGTGTGCGGAGGTCTCCGTCTGGAAGACGAAACAGCGCATTCTGCTCCTGCCACTCTTCGTGCTGGTCCTCGATGCCGTCCTTCTCCTGACTCTTCTTCCTTATTCAGGCTTATGGACTTCTCTTTGGCTGGCCTGAGAACCGCAGGCATCAAAGGTTCCAGGTAGAAACTGGCTGTTCGGGAATCTGAGGATGCTTCCTCCTGTCTTCCCCAAATGCCTGTTTTAGCACCAGGGGTAGCACTCTGTCGCTCTGCGTCCTCAGAATTTACCAGGGTGATGTCATTCTTGGATGAATCGGCCCTGGTGATGGTTACCAGCTCTTCCTCCTCATCCATGTTAACGTTGCCCAGTAGACCATGGCCATTGACCCGTTTAACACTACCGTGACCTGGATGGCTCTGGTGCTTGGGTGTGACAGTGGAAGCCAGGCTGTCCTCACTGATAGAGCAAGTCAGACTAACGCTGTCACCCGAGGCCAAGTCTGCATCGCTGTCCGTAGCAGAGTGAAGAACATACCGATTCAGCTGAGACAGTGGCCTGATTATTATGATAAGACAAGAATTACCAAACTAAATATAAAATCAATGTAATATCTTAAAATATATGTTTTAAGTATTCATATTTGTCAATAGTGTTGTACCTCTGCCGTTTATCTGACCAAGCCACAGATCCTCTGGAGTGACCTTCTTGCGTCAAAGAATTGGAGCGATTTCGAGAGCCTAATAAGAAAAGCACAAGTAAGAGAATTTGATTACCTTTTTCTAAGTCACACCGCTAAAAGGTCATTGCTGACTTGACAGATCTAAGTCTAGGTCAACCCCCCACCATTTTTCTTATGAAAATGTTATGTAAATAAGCATAAATTGAATGAAACAAATTTAAGTATATTTCACAATTTATGTGAATTCATTCACATTACCATAATGCAGGAAAAAAAAAAAAGTGTACTAAAAAAATGAATGAAAACTGGAGTGGACAAAGGGTTTTGAAGGTCATTATAAAAAAAAAAAAATTATGGGAAAAATCATCATGGGGTGAAAAACTAAACTTCATATTCCTCAAACATTCTGTTTAGGAGTTTGTTCTAAATAACTAATCCCCAGTATTCTGCCTAAACTGCTTCAGTTATAGATTTGATTCAAACTTTGAAGTTAATATTAATAGTAATAAACAAATCGACAGAATGTTCAACTTTCAAAATCTAACCGAAGCAGCTTTAATGGAGGAAAAAAAAAAAAAAAAAAAAAAAAAAAAAAAAAAAAAAATCACCACATTAACTATTTCTTAGACTGAACATTTTTGGGTACTTTCCATATGAGCATGAAAACAACAACAACAAAACTAGTTAAAGAGTTTTTCTATGAATGGCAGCAGAAGCTTGATGCCATACCCATGCTTTCTTCTCCTGGCTGAGCCTTCTTTTGTCTTTGTCTCAGTGGCAGAAGTGGATGGGAGGGGCTGAAGCCAGAACTCCCCTTATTACTGAAACAGCAAGCAGAGAACATGGTTGGCAAACCACCAGCACAAAAAAATTAGGACGAATGATCTCCAGGCCCCCAGAGGTCTATCCAGCCAAAATCTAATCGTAACTGACACTAAACATTTTCCATGTGGATGGACAAATATAGACAAGCAGCACTGCTCTGTTTAGGACCTTAAAAAGACCATTTAAAACAGTGCTACAATTACAGAGCAACATTAATGGAACTAGCATGACATTAAAATGCCTTTTATGTCAGAGTAGCTTGTATTTTTACTTTGCCTGTGAAACAAAAGTAAGCACAGTGAACTTATTAAAATTTTTTAAGTTAGGCAGGGCAATGCAGTACTGTCTCAGCATGCCTAAAAACACAGGCTCAACATGACCATGCAAAAGATGTTATTATCCAATATGATTCAGAAGTGAATCATAAACATGCAAGCAAAGTTCATGGTAAAGTGCATGCATGAATGTCTACACATTTCTGAACTGCAAACATATCGTTAGCCTCGTAGCATAATTGCCGAGTCATTTTTTGGCCAAATTGTGATATCTGCCTTTGAAATATGATCTGGGCAATTATGCTATGAGGCTAACGATATGGAATCCCACCAGGGGCGTGTTAAGGTTATTGGGGGCCCTAAGCAAATCTTCCCAGTGAGCATGTTCTGGAGAGACTGGACTGATTTTCTACTGTTTAGTGTCAATCACCATCTAACTCAGCCAGTTAAGATCTAGATTTAGCCTTAGATAATATGAATATTGTCCCTGGAGCATTGGTTTTATCAGCTGGCAATTTTCAATTCACATTTAAGAGTGCAAGTTGCAACTATTATTAACAATGGAAAGATGAGGCTCATCAGTATGTCACAATATCACCCTGTTTGGACTCTGTTTTGCTCCATTTCCTGCCAGTCTGTCATCATAGTTATGCATTTTGATTCACAAGCTTGCAATTCGAGTCAATATCAGTTATTTTGGATGTAGTGTATATCAGGTACAGTGCATGGCAAATTTTCTCAAACATTATATAGTTAGTACTAAACTGATCTTTATACAAACTTAAAATTACACTTAAGGACTTTTTTATAATAATGAAGTTATAATAGGCCTACTAACTTTAAAATTATTTACTCCAATTTGTTTTTTGAAATATAAAGCTTTTTTATTAATTTACTAGTAGGGTGTTGGACCAACTCCCAATTACAACATAAATTAATCAATTACAACATAAAATCCCTCTAAGATGTGGCCTACTAAAATTTTAAACTAATAGAGAAATTAACTCTTCTGCATTAGACGTTTTATAATTTTACTTTGTAAAGAAAGTCAGTGAACACTTCATGGGTCGATGCATGGTGTTTTTCTACTCTGGTAGCTGAAGTAATAGGGGTCTGCCTGGTGAAACAGTTTTAGTTTAGCAAGAAGGGAATGTTAATTATAAGTTTATTTAGAAAGAAATCTGAGAAAGACCAAAGCATATTTTTACACTGAAACAGCTTTGACCAGATCACTGACATTTACACCCACAACTACCACAATGAATGATTTTACACATGGAACAGAGACAAAACCATGAAGCACTTACAGAGGCTCAGATTCTTCAGGGTGCAGGAAGTACCTGTTACAAACTTCTGGGCTGCTCTGGACAGGAAGAGCTGGATCAACCACACCGGGAGACACCAGGAAGCTCCGTTTGGTGGCGTTGGAGATGGGCACAGTAGGCCTGGCACTCTTGGGCTGAGTCATTGCTCTTGCTGCAATGAGATTATTATAATACAAGTCATATTATTATTATAATAGCCAAAATTTGACATGTCATGACAATAATAATATGACACATGTATAATGACAAATAATAATAATAATAATGACAATAATATGACAAATGTACAACCAAAATAAACAAACAAACTCTCTTCACCATCTTTAAATTCCTGAACATCTCTGGGCTGGACAAATTCAGGCTTCACAATCTCAAACCACCAGAAGAGCTCCGCTATAAATACCATAACATTGTG
Organism: Megalobrama amblycephala; assembly: GCF_018812025.1. Taxonomy (NCBI): domain Eukaryota; kingdom Metazoa; phylum Chordata; class Actinopteri; order Cypriniformes; family Xenocyprididae; genus Megalobrama; species Megalobrama amblycephala. The sequence continues at coordinate 40,864,747 of NC_063047.1, forward strand.
CTGCAGAAGAAAACGAACAGCGAGAGAATCATGAACAGACCCATAAGGAAAAAATGAAACATCCTGTTAATGATGAGATCCATTACACATAACTGAATAACTTACCTTGAGCACAGGAGGTGCATACAACATATCTTCTAAAGTCAAATAGAAGCTTTTGTTAAGGTACTCATTGGCAAACTCTTTCAGCAGCTGGATATTATAAAGGCTGTCTGCTATTGAGGTCACCTCTTTCAAGCAGATATCTGCAGATAACATAAAACACAAAGTTAGCAAACAAGCTATCCTGAGGCATGCAGGCTTTGACATTCATGAACGCTAAAGGGCTGAATCCAAACAAGGTCAATATTTGCTTGCGAGTTGAAGTATCGGAAAAGAACATTTCAGAGAATTGTTACTTAACTCAAGAGGCAATGCGAGGACATTATAAGAAAGCAAACCAACAAAGACAAACTACAAGATACCTACTGTAAGGCCTCTATTATCAACAATCAAAACTTTGCTGAAAAACCTGTTGTACGCAATCTACTACATGCCTTCCATTGTCTGATTGATAGTTTGTACTTTCAAAATGCCTTTTAGTATAATTCTAAAAATGTGCCTTTCAGGTTGTGGGTACATGTGTCTTTTTGCTTTGAATTCTTTACTGATTTTACAGAAGTAAACATGAAAATAACTTATATTTTCCTAAAATTTCAAGACAAACATTAACTGGACCGAAGCAACTTAGGTTTACTTGATTATCCATACATCTTTTTTTACATTTTTTTTTTTTTTTTTTTTGAAAAATCTGTTAAAATTTGAGTATCAAATATGACATCAGGCTTTAAAGGAATATTTATTTGTAAATGTCTCAATCATCATTGTATTGCATTGCATTATATATTTGCCCCCCCACAGGTAAAACTACAGAGCTTAAATCTAAGCATTCAAGTATCATCTTACTAAGACATATTATTGGGAGATATGGGGTGATAATTTGTTTACTTTGTAAGTAGTCTGCTATATTGTTATAAGGATCTTGTTGAAGATCAGGGGTCCGTTCGTACGTCGCTAACTCAGTTAGCTGGATTTGATTGATGACGATTTGGCATGATCTTGGATTGTTCGGTTCTTTGACGCTCATCCTGGACTTGCTGTCATAGCAACAGGTCCATAAGCTTAAACTTGCTCAGGAGCAGGCTTATTCATGTAAACAGAATTTAAGTGGAGGTGATGCTTAAAGTCTGTCCCAGCCACTGCTACTTTCTTACAAGAGTACCCCCTAATGAGAACCAGGGACAATAATAATGATTTAAAAATACATTTGCAAATAATATTATAATGTTGTGTAGTCTATCATAGACACAGTCAGTTTTACTCGTTGACAGATTTATCCACACACACGCAGTCTCACACACACGATGTACAGTCTATGCCTTGCGTGCATTAACTTGAACCGACAGCTATTATGGGAGTGGCTTGATGCAGATAACTTTATCTTGCCCCTTAAGAAACTTTAATTAATGCTGACATGTATAAAAACAAATCTGCTTTCATTTATCTATTATAACTTTTATCTTGTTTTAGATGCTTGACTGTTTTCTTATAAAGGTTTAGAAATTCGTCAAGTTGTTTGTCAGGTGTCTTTTTAATTATATTACGCCAGCCAATCGCTGCATTGCTGATCGTAGTTTCGAGTATCGATACATCTGCCCTTTTCGAGGAACATGAGAACACGCAGTAATCGCAGACAATTTAATCCACATATTAAGTGTTCACTTAATTCAATCCGCAAATTAGTTTGAAGAACCTAATTAATTAATTAATTAATTCAGTTATCAGGATTAGAAGATCTAGCATCTGTCAAATAATCTCAGATGTATTAAGCGAGGTACGAAGAACGGACCCCAGAATTTCATCTTACTTTTTGGCCATATAAATATCAGCAATTGCACCAAATTGCATATTTTTGCTCAGTTTGGGCCTCTGAATAAAATTCAGGTGTTTTTTCCACCTTGTACAATACGAGCCACTACTCTGAGCTATAAAAGAATGATCAAATATGATACTCATAAAAAAAAAGTTTTCTTTTAGTTTATTTTATTATTATCATCATCATCATCATCATTATTTTGTCTAAAAATCTTCAATAAACTTCTACATATCAAAAAATGTGATTTTTCTGCTTATTATTTCATATGTCAAGATTTAAATTAAAATAAGGATTAAAATGAAGTGCAGCACCAGGTTTAAATGGGAAGTGTGTTAAAATACTTTCTCTTTTCCCAGCTAAAAGTGCAGTAAATAACTAAGCGCATGTTGATTTTCCATTAAAGTAAGCTCTGTGGCGCCATCAAAACATGTTCTGTTTGTTTAAGCCGCCTGACATAGCAACAACTGGCTCAACCAATGGCGTAACTCTGGAGGAGTGTCTACTTATAATAAGCCATTTAGGAGGGAGTATGGGGCGGGTGGAGAAGGCAGGAGGAGTGTTTGGGAAATCCTGATTACGTTTGGTGCTACTAGTGGTGAAGACACTACACACAGTCTAAAATTCCTTTAGACTAGTTAACTAGTCTTGTATCCCTAGTTATATTTCACTCTACCATCAAGCTTCATCAGGTCTGGGCAGTAGTAATGGACCACAGTCAGCAGTGCAGCACCGTCACACACGTCCCTGATCAGGTCCTCCAGCAGGGGGAAGTAGGGTAGCTGTCTACCTGAGGCATGATCCCGCCGATAACGTACCTAGAGGTGACATGAAAGAAAGCCAAATTGTCAAAACCACCTAAAACAACAGGCTCTATTCCACAAAATAACCTTTGGTATATGGCACTGGTATCGTGTTGGCAAGTGGCACTTTTGCAAGAGGAATATAGTTTATCCTTGAGGCTTAATATAAGAGTATTTGCTGGTCTAGCAAAACTAAATAAACTAAAAAAAAAAAAAGTTAAAACATAAGCAACTAAGACTGACAGACAATTTTAAGGATTAGTTCATCAAAAAAACAAAAAACAAAAACTAATTTGTCTTCATTTACCAACCCTCATGTCATTCAAAATGTTTTTGTTTTGTTTTTTCCACCAAGGAAGACAAAAAGAGATGTTTAGCAGAATGTCAAAACTGCTCTTCTCCAAATTATGAAAGTGGAAAGGGACTGGGGCTGTCAAGGAAAAAAAAAAATTACTCACTGTAATCCTGTAATTAATCACAACTTCATTAAAGTTTTTAATATATTTTTATATTGCAATATATTTACATTGAATCTCCAAAATAATGTAGAAACAACAAAAAGACAGTATATTTTAAATATTTGTTTAATGGCACCTTTTTACTAAGCACTATGAATGAAGGCTAGTATCACTGATACCAGTACAGATACTGATGTCTCTATTAAATAGATTTTTTTTTCTCAGTTTTAGCCATTAATTATAGCCATTCAACATTACAGTATAATACATTAAACTGAAAAAAAAGATTGCAAAATGAACGTGTTAATTTTGACAGCCCTAATATATACATACATATATATATATAAATATAAATATACACACACACAATATACAATACAACTTGTGCACTAAAACTAAAAGTTGCTAAAAATCTTCTGTTCCATTGTAGCTCTAAAATATCCAGGTTCTCATTCACTTTTTTTTGTGTGGCAAAGTACAGCTTGGACAGTTCCATTGAGTTCCATTGCAGTTTTATGTTCCATTGATAAAGCAAAGCCACAAGGGATTTGGAACAACATGAGGGTAAATAAATGATGCCAAGTTTTATTTTTTGGGTGAACTGCTCCTTTAAGAAACAATACAGCGACTGGCCACAAAATAGTTTATCACAACAAACTTAACAACAAATAATGATATGAACCATAAAAGAAAGAAACACTGATACGCAGTTGATACTTAAAGGATTAGTCCACTTTTAACTAAAATTTTCCTGATAATTTACTCACTACTTGGGGGAAAAAAACAAAACTGGCGCTGCGTTCGTTCCGTAAGTAGAATAGTACAAGGCGTTAATTTGTGTTTATAAAGCATATACAGTTGTATTTTTTCGAAAATGACTGATCGTTTCGCTAGATAAGACTCTTATTCCTCGTCTGGTATCATTTAAAGCCCTTTGAAGCTGCACTGAAACTGTAATTTTGACCTTCAACCGTTTGGGGTCCACTATAAGGAGAATAATCCTGGAATGTTTTCATCAAAAACCTTAAATTCTTTTCGACTGAAGAAAGAAAGACATGAACATCTTGGATGACATGGGGTGAGTAAATTATCAGGAAATTTTTATTTAAAAGTGGACTAATCCTTTAAAGGACTACAACTACACATTCTTATGGATACATAATACACTTGTGTAAACCAACAAAAAAAAAAAAAAAAAAAACTCAAATTACGAACAATCCGCAAATGTAGTGGTCAACTGATGTGGAATATTTGCAGGTCAATGCCAATATCTCAACTCCAGTCCTGGGGACACACCGCTCTGCACATTTTGTATATCTTCTTTATTTAACACACCTGATTCAGATCATCAGCATGTTAGAAAAGAGCTCCATGATCTTAACTAAGTGTCAGAGTATCAGATAAGGGAGACACAAAATGTGTAGAGCGGTGGGTCCCCAAGACTTTGAGAGCAGGGAAGCAGAAAGCCAATATGCAAGATATCACATTTAAAAGACTGTCTGTAATTACAAATATATTTATTTGATATATTTACTAAAATAATTCCATCATGCACAGAGGTATATGTATGCATAAAAAGTATTATAGCATTTCAATTTATATTAAGACAGTAAATTAAAGGATTAGTTCACTTTAAAATGAAAATTACCCCAAGATTTACTCACCCTCAAGCCATCCTAGGTGTATATGACTTTCTTCTTTCTGATGAACACAATCTGAGTTATATTAATAAATATCCTCGTGAGCTTTATAATGGCAGTGAACGGGACCAATGAGTATGAGCTGAAGAAAGTGCTTCCATCTATCATAAACGTACTCCACAAGGCTTCTGGGGGTTAATAAAGGCATTCTGAAGCGAAGTGATGCGTTTGTGTAAAAAAAAAAAAATCCATATTTAAATTATGTATATTTTGTTTTTTACACGCACGCATCACTTCACTTCAGAAGGCCTTTATTAACCCCCAGAGCCAGGTGGAGCACATTTATGATGGATGGATGCAGTTTCAAACAGGTGGTTTCCATGCACTACCATTATAAAGCTTAGGAGCATCATGAAGAAGAAAAGAAGAAAGATGGCTTGAGGGCGAGTAAATCATGGGAAAATTTTCATTTTAAAGTGAACTAATCCTTTAATCACAGCAGCCATAATCGTAATCTTGTAAATGTATTCAATTGTGCAGTCCTAACAGACACCAAGTCTAGGTTTCAGAAAGGAAACAGTGAAAGCTAGACACATCTAAAGGTAAAGACAGCAGAATGGAGACAGAGGATCTCTGTGCCATTCATGAAACCCCCACAAGATTCAGCATGCAATGGGCAGGTACAAACATAAGATCGGGCTGAAGAACATACACAGCCGAGAGACAGACAGAACAAGAAATAGACAAATGAAGATGGAAATGACTGCAAAAAATGAAAAGACGAAAGCTGAAGTTAGAGACTCCAACACACAGACTCTCTCACACACACGTACGCTCAGCGGCATGTGTTAGCTCATAACTGCATGTGCTCAAAGGGTGAAAGGCAGTTCATTTTGTGTGATTACAGCGTGAGCCACTGGATAGCAGAGTCTCCCAGTGTGCACTGATTAGATAAAAGCGTTGCCTGAGTGGTGATGGCGTACGTCAGGACTGACACATACTACGCGTGCAGTGGAGAGGAAGCACTCACAGCCAACTTACAGGTACTAGTTTCCAATACCATTTTGAGGGAGACTATCCCAGTAGCGAGGGAGGAGGTTAGAGGGAAAGAGACGGGAAGAGGAGCAGAGAGGATGTAAAGTCAGGGAAGAAAAGAGCAGACAGATGTGACCCTGCTATGAGGTTAGAGGAGAAACAGAAGGAGTGATGCCACTGAAGATATTAGATCATTTCCATAAGGCTGTTGTTGTTACATTAGTTCTATCTATTCAGTTCAGTTCACACCTGAGGCCCTGTTTACACCTGGTATTAACAACTGTTGCATTTGATCCAAACAAGTGGTCAGTCGATTGTGTGTCTGACTCAAACACATCTCCAGTGAGTGAACACTTGAAATCAGAAACTAGGGCTGCATAATTTGGGGAGAAAAAAAAAAAAATCTAATTGTTCCATTTTCAATAAAAATTGCAATTGCGATTTAAAACTAAATTCCAGGTTTGCTGTGCTTTGTTTGTAGGGCTGCATGTTTTGGCCAAAATATTGTGATTACATATCAATATGGCTATAAAATAATAATAATTATTAATATTATTATCCTCATAATCATCACATTACTAAATAAAATAATAAAAATTACTGCTGCTGCACACACAGTTGAAACGAAAAGAAGATTTCCTCCAATGCAGTTTGAATAATGTTTTCTAGACATACAACTCTGTTTACACTAGTCTTCAACGATGTTCACTTGTTAATGGATTCCTCAAGACAGATGTTAAAACCAGGTCTAAAGCCGGGGACACACTTAACGATCATAAGGCCGATTATGAAGGTAATTTGATATGACTGATCATGCCCAAACGTGCTGAGTCAGAGCCAGTTGCATTCAGTCGGTGTTTAAATTCTGTGTGCAAGTATTTTCCTTCAGTTGAAGGAAACTGTCTTTGTGTGTTGAGCTCAGTCTTAGAATGTTTTAACTAGTCGTTGAGTGTGTCCCAGGCTTAAACAGCGCCTGAGAATTAGAGTGTTTTACAATCTATGAGTTAAACACATTCTAAGGTATCTGGTACCTTCTGATGGCTTGGAGATTCCAGCAGATGCTGCTTTGATTTGTGCTCCTTCTCTGTGATCTCCCTCATTTTCAGGTTCACCTACAGCACAACGAAGGGGTTGCTATGATACATTTAAAAGGAATTCATAATAAACATCCGTTTTTGCAGCCTTCATTTAAAAGTGCTGGCAGAGGTCTCCATGCTAGCAATCTGGCCAAGCACTGGAAGGCCCCCTTCGGGACTAGACAAACATGACTTGACTAAAAAGCCAAACCCTTCAAACAAACACACCTTGTTAATCCAGAAGATCATAGCATCCTCAAGGTCAAAGGGGAGCTCCTTGGAGGCACTGAACGTGGAGAAACGCTTCACGCAGGTCACAACCTTCTCAATGCTGATCATCTCCACAGTGTAGGCCATCATCAAAGCATCAATCATGGGGATGTGAGAACTCTGTGCCACAAAACAGAGGCGAAAGAAAAGTCACACTACTGCACTTTCAGGCAGCATAAAGAACAAGAAAATGAACAACATTTTATCAAATGACTTTCAAAATTAAAAGAAAAAGTTTTCACCATAAATTTCAAGACAGCATCAAGTACATGTAAATGTAGTACTATTAGGAATTTTCTTCTTTTTTTTTTTTCCCCACAACCGACAAGCAAAGCTTGTTAACCGATCATTAACCATTAACCTAGTAAAAGAAATGACCCCATACTCAAAAAAGTCCAATTGTTTAAGGGTGTTCAGGGCTCCAGACTGTGCCTAAAACAGTTGAATTTGCGACTAAAAATATTAATTTGCGAGTAGTAACCTATGTATATCAATTTCCCCCGTTTGTTATTTGGTTACACAAACCAAATTTAATATATTTATATATTTATTTCCATATATTAATATTTATTTTCATTTGATTCAAAGTTAACTGTTGTAGCTTCAGGAAGGAAAGACTAAGAACATTATTTGACACACATTATTCAATATAAAGATTTTACTAGCATCAGGGTTATTACAGTTAACTAAAACCATTAAAAAACATTTTTCATTGCTTTAAATAAATGTTAATACTGAATTAATGTATACAAACTAAACAGACATGTTTAAAAACAACCAAATACAAAACTAAAAACAAAAATTATTAAAACTGAAAAATGAAAAGCAGAAAATATAAAAATCTAATCGGATTCAAAATATTAACAAAACTATAATAGTATTAAGAGAAAATAGTGACATTAATTTCCCAGAAAAAAAAAAAAAAAAAAAAAAATCACAAGATGAAAATGCTGAAACTGTAAAGGGGAGATATATAAACACAACAGGACAACAAAGTGATTTAAAAATTTGAGTGCATTGTTGTGTGGCTGTTAAAAATAATAAAAAAAATTATTTGGTGCCTGTTTTTTCCCCTTATAGGAGCCAATGGCTCCTTAGTGAATTTTTTTGTCTGGAGCCCTGGTGCTGCTCCTTCTCAGACTAAGAAAGGTAAAAATGTGCACAACACTTTGTAGAAATAATCTCCTATTTAGCCCAAATAAGGTCATACTGCTCTTGCTAACAAAAACACTGAGCCAAATTAATCTGCCAAAATAAAGCAGTCAAGATGAAGTCGACTACAAAATATTTCACATTTGTCATGAAATGTAAAACCTTTCATTTCTCATGCTGGCTACAACTTTGTACACTACCTCATGATTTGTATAACCTAGTATTACAAAATACACCAAGCACTTCAAAATTCAGTCTATGAGACTATGAACTGTTATACAAAGCCCATTCAGTTACCATGGCAACCCCAACACCAGTCAACCACTGACTTGTTCATACGGACGCACAGCGCACGTCAGCACAATCTCAGCAGACTGATCCCTGACTCAAGCCAACAGTCTCAGCGAACAGACTTTTTCTCAGATACGCATGTCAGACGTCTGACAACTATAAACCAGAAGATTGGAGCGTGATGGGCTTTTGGACTCAGATAAATGTTGTACTAAAGCAGAAAAGCACTATCACACTACACACTATCTCTTCAGAATGTGTACTGTGTGCACATTATGCAACTTGCATGAAACACCAAAATTACCAACTGCATTTGCCAATATGTTCCATATAACCAAATCCCACAATGAAATACTGTCAAACTGACTAGTGAACCAGCATGTAACAAATAAACCAGAAGCAATATCAACTGTGATTTTTTTTAAATCTCATTTTTTTCAGATAACAATTTAAGATATTTTACACCAATTAAAAATGCAAAATAACTGCAATCATTCTTTAAAGTATTACACTAAAAAAAATCTTACAGACTCCAGACTTTTAAAGGTGCCCTAGAATTAAAAGTTGAATTTACCTTGGCAAAGTTGAATAACAAGAGTTCAGTACATGGAAATGACATACAGTGAGTCTCAAACACCATTGTTTCCTCCTCCTTATATAAATTTCATTTGTTTAAAAGACCTCCGAAGAACAGGCGAATCTCAACATAACACCGACTGTTACGTAACAGTCAGGATCATTAATATGTACGCCCTCAATATTTGCATATGCCAGCTCATGATCGAGGCATTACACAAGGGCAGCCAGTATTAACATCTGGATCTGTGCACAGCTGAATCATCAGACTAGGTAAGCAAGCAAGGACAATAGCGAAAAATGGCAGATGGAGCAATAATAACTGACATGATCCATGATATCATGATATTTTTAGTGATTTCTTTCTAAATGTTTCGTTAGCATGTTGCTAATGTACTGTTAAATGTGGTTAAAGTTACCATCGTTTCTTACTGTATTCACGGAGACAAGAGCCATCGTTATTTTCATTATTAAACACTTGCAGTGTGTATAATTCATAAACACAACTTCATTCTTTATAAATCTCTCCAACAGTGTAGCATTCAAACTCATTCAGAATCAAATGTAAACATCCAAATAAATACAATACTCACATAATCCGATGTATGCATGCAGCATGCATGACGAACACTTTGTAAAGATCCATTTTGAGGGTTATATTAGCTGTGCGAACTTTGTTTATGCAATGATAGAGTCGAGAGCTCGGGAGGGGGCAGAGAGTGCGAGCAATTAAAGGGGCCGCAGCCTGAATCGGCGCATTTCTAATTATGCCCCAAAATAGGCAGTTAAAAAAATTAATTAAAGGTCCCGTTCTTCGTGATCCCATGTTTCAAACTTTAGTTAGTGTGTAATGTTGTTGTTGTAGTATAAATAAAATCTGTCAAATTTTAAAGCTCAAAGTTCAATGCCAAGCGAGATATTTTATTTAACAGAAGCCGCCTACATCGAACGGCCAGTTTGGACTACATCCCTCTACTTCCTTCTTTAATGACGTCACTAAAACAGTTTTTTGACTAACCTCCGCTCACAGGAATACACAAAAAAGGGGGCGTGGTCTTGTTGCGCTCCCACGGAGAAGAGCAAGAGTTGCGTTTGTAGAGTGTGTTTGTCGCCATGTCGTCGAAACGCTGTTATTTTCATCCCGCAGTCCAATCACCTTTGTTTGGCCTTCCCAGGGACACTGTACTTAGAGCTCAATGGTTACAATTTATGTTTAACTCGGTTCCCGAAAATTATAATTGTGGTATCCTTACTGCAATAGTTAATGTTGGACTGCAGTGCACATAATGGCCACAAGAGGGGACTATGCTTATGTATATGGCTGTTTTCCGTATGAGGTACTCTTCTGAGTGAGTGCTAACGTTGTACATTTTCTGTCGCTGCTTGTGGAGATTAAAGAGTTCAGTCTCTCGGGAATTATTGTCTTTTGTGTTCATTCGGCACGACACCACAATAATCCACATGTAAAACTATGTGCAGCACACGTTATGGTAAGAGGCGTGACCTTTCCGGGCAAGGTGCGCTCTCTCTATGGCTCTGGGTTCGCTAAGCTGCTGTCGAATCACAACACAGGAACCGCTGGCACAATCAGAACTCGTTACGTATTTCTGAAGGAGGGACTTCATAGAACAAGGAAGTCATCGGCCCGTTTTTATGACAGTGGAAACAGCGGTATACAGATAAGTAAATTATGTGAAAAATACTGTGTTTTTTTACACGCGAAACATGAACACATGTTATATTGCACACTATAAACACAATCAAAGCTTCAAAAAAACACGCAAAACGGGACCTTTAAAAAAAATCTATGGGGTATTTTGAGCTGAAACTTCACAGACACATTCAGGGGACACCTTAGACTTATATTACATTTTGTAAAAAAAAAACGTTCGATGGCACCTTTAAATTGTAAGGTTTTTCAAAGAAGTCTCTTATGCTCACTAATGCTACATTTATTTGATCTAAAATGTACTGAATTTATTTGCTGCTAAAGAAACATTTCTTCTTATTATTATTATCAAAGTTGAAAATAGCTGTGCTGCTTAATATTTTTTGGAAACCACTGGTGCTTTTCCACTGCATGGTACGGTTCGGTACGGCTCACTTTTTGCCGCTTTTCCACTGCATGGGACGGCTCAGTATGGAAAAGTACGGCTCACTTAAATAGTACAACCTCGGTTGAGGTTCTAAGCGTGCCGTACTGATGTGATGTGTAAACACTGCAGATCACGGATTGGTCAGAGAGAGTCACTACCAGCGTCATTGGATTTGAAACATGAGACACCAAACCCCACTAGATTTAAATAGTCAGTAACAGCCACCGCAGTATCATTTGTTCACGCAACTTTTTTTTAAACTACATTTTTTTTTTTTTTTTTTTAAACGGCTTTAAATGGCTGTATCATGGTCAGTAGATGAGGTGCAGACTCATTGGTGGCCGAGGAGCGGATCCACAACAGTAAAGGCGGCGCAACTATAACGATCAGTCTAATCCCACCCACTTTAAAGTGGTACTAAACTGCAGTGGAAAAGCAAACCGAAAGTAAGCCGGGGGCTAAATGTGCAAATTTATCATTTGTAAATCCCTGCTGTTAATTTTACTAGTGATGGTACTTCACTCTCACAACTTAATGCCACGTATGTAGCACTGATCTTATAACACTGGTCCAAAGCACACAAATGACACCTACACCTCTTAAAGTCATCCAGCTGTGCCTACACAGTACACACCTCACAAAGCCATTCTGTTCGGTCTAACAGGTTTGTGTGCATCAGACTGCACTAGGCTCTGTAAAGGGTGTGGGCTCGACCACAAAGATTTGAATTTGAAGTGATAAAAGCACGGCTGAGTGTACAACGCTGATTCACCAACATCAGTGATTGCCATTCACTGAAGAAAGCACATCACTAGCTAAAAAAATACGGCTGTGAATCAATGAAATCCACTCCGCTCTGTGCTACTTTAGCTCAAGCACTGATCTCACTAATTATTTGGACAGGTGATTGTAGTGGTTATACATGAAGGGATAAACACACGCTGGATATGCCAACAATAGCAGCTTTCTCCTGTCAGTGCAGAGATATCTACAACAGGAAGATCTCTACAAACCACAGTTTCCATATCACATTTGGTTTTTCTTTGTCTGGTTCTGGACTGTAATTAGTGCTTGCTAAAGCAACCATCATGATTATCATTTCTTCCTCCAGACAAAATACTGGTGCGTGTGCTATGGACATGAATAATACTTCAAATCAAGATATTACGTCTTTATATAAGAATTATAAATCGAAAAGGGGTCATATGGATCATATCTAGGAATGTCTTAACTTGGGGCTTTAAGCAACTACCTACAAACCACGCTAGCAATCACCTAAAACAGCATAGCAAAGTGATATTATCCAGCCATATATTGGCAGCAGAATATCATGCAGAGCTGAGGATGGGCTCTTTTGGGGCTGGGGCTGAGTACAGAGGTCCATACGGGACCCCCACTATATCTTGGCAGCAGAATATCAGATATGGGGGTAGGGCTCTTTTGACTAACGGCAATGTACAAAAACAATCAAACACCCTGGCGGTGACTTTTGCACATGCACACACACACACACACACACCCACACCCCACTTGAACAGAGATGGGAAATCACGCTGCTCACACACAGAAACATTCAAGAGCACAAAGTTGTTGTCAATGTGACTTATTAATAAATTAACTTTGCTACTGTATCGCTACATTATATTACTCAGCAACAAGGTGGCAGCGTTGCTGTTTTTTTAATTAATTAAACCAATGTCGCATTTTGGTTTTAACATTGGGGGGGTTGAAGTGTGAACCGTTTTAGCAGGGTCCCATTGCATGGGATTATTTACTTTTTAACATGGGATGGGATTACATGGGATTTATTTATTTTTTGCAAAAAGGTCATCTGTGGTATCATCCACACATGCAAAGTTGGTTGATCTCTTGATTCTAACTTTTACTTGCCCTTATGAAAATGTGCAATAGTTCTTGTAATAGTTTAACTGTAACATTAAGGCTATAATTACAGATAAGACCATTTATGGCTCCTCTGTACCATGATTAGGCCAATGTTGACTTTTTTTTATTATTATTAACCTACAGCATTTTTATGAAAAATAGCAGCCTACACACTTAGAAACAACAGCTACAACACGCCACAGTTGTAATATAAATAGTGAAAAATCTATTCCCTATGTTGAATAGGACATACAGCGTAAGCTTTTAAAAGAATACGGAAGTGCGGACTGGTGGAAGCACTTGCAAGGCGATCATTTGTGTTTATAAAGCATATACATTTTAATTATTTATTTTTAGAAAATGACCAATTGTTTCACTAGGTAAGACCCTTATTCCTCGTCTGGTATCGTTTAAAGCCCTTTGAAGCTGCACTGAAACTGTAATTTTGACCTTCAACCGTTTGGGGCCAATTGAAGTCCACTATAAGGAGAATAATCCTGGAATGTTTTCATCAAAAACCTTAATTTCTTTTCGACTGAAGACAGAAGGACATGGACATCTTGGATGACATGGGGGAGAGTAAATTATCAGGATGTTTTAATTTGAAAGTGGACTAATCCTTTAACAGATTAGCTATAATAAATTCAATAGTAAATTAGAATGACAGATTTAACGGGTCATAGCTGACCAAAATAACACTGCATAGTGTTTTTTTTTTGCCTACACAACTTTTAATGCACATCTAGCAGCAGATTATCCCTATTATTTTATATATAAAATGTAAATCATATATTAATGAATATATTAGGGGTGTAACGGATCGTAGTTGATCCGTGATCCATATGGACCAGGCCCCACAGTTCAGCACTCATGTGATTCGCGGATTAATTGCAAAGTTTAGAATGAAAGTTGTGTTTTGTCTTTCCAATTTACACATTCAAGCAATTTTAAACCATTCAAGCGCAGTACGAGACAAAAGAAAAATTACTTCTGAACTCATGAGCTGTAATCATCACGAACACCAAATTGATTCCTCTTTCGCGTATCCTTGCACTTGGACACAAAATCATGCCAACATACCTGTCCCGGCAAGTAATCTCCAAAACAGTCTGTTATGTCTTAAGTGAATGTAAACAGAAAGAAATCAGATGGGTATCATTATATTGGATCTGTGAATTAGGTCTTAAAGTGACAGCAGCCTATAAATACCTGCTGCTGTCTATGTCATTAATGTTAATTAAACAACAAAAAAAATACAGCTTTAACAAAGATTAATCGATATTTAACTTATACAGAGAACAATATTGTGTTATTTTACATGCAATTACATTTCTGTACCTGAATACTACAGTTAGAGCTTACTTTATTTGTAACTTTGTTCTATTGTATTTATCTCTGCTTAATTTGTGCATTTGTTCTTATTTTATTACTGACTGTTCACTTGTCTTTAATAGCCTACTGTTTGAACTTTATTAGTTAGGCTAGTAGATTTGTAGTAGATGCTGTGGTATCAATGTACATAAAGTGTGCTTTAAGTAATAAAGGGAAAGCAAAGTGACATTTGCCCACCCACCAAGTTATATTTATTTATTGTTGGTTTGTTGTTTGCTGATCCGAAAAATATTTCGATCCATGACTCAAAAACCACATTGTTATCTGAACTGTTATATATTCAACATACTGCAATAATTGTATGAGTAGTACTATATTCCAAGCACATCCAAAAATACAAAATGACATAATACATTTTGAATGCAACGCACCATTTTGATTGGTTGGCAGTTCAGATCTGAGTCTGTGACAGGCGTGTCATCGCCCTCCATGACATAGATGCCTTTGCGAGACAGGGCCTGTATGACTGACTGGTGGGACTGCAGAGAAGCCACCTGGTCTCCTTTGAGGATGAGGGCGCACACACGACAGTACAGCTCACAGGACAGCAGTAACCGGATCACCGGGGGCTTAATGTGCTCCTGGTCATACTGATCTGTGTAGAAAGGATCTTGCAGGTCCTCTGGGATGTGATCTGACAGGAGGAGAAAACAATAAATTAGGATATAAACAAATTGAGATACTGATGAAATACGGATGTTTTCAACTGTTACTGTCGCTACAGTTTCAATGTCTGGTATCAGATGCAATCTGCCAGGGATCCCCTTGCTTTGTTGCCATCTACGGCACTATGTGCTAGACGATAGCGTAATGGTGTGAAAAGCAAGCCATAGGACCTTACTCTCATCACGGGATCTCCTGTGCAGACGCAGATGTGCTGTGGCAGCTGGGGTGCGGCTGCAACCACGAGGCTCAAAACACAGGCAAGAAAGGCCAGACATGTCCTAGTCTGGGCAGCCATTGCTCCATCCACACCAACAACAAATACTTCCACACCCTCTGCACCGGTATCCCCCAGGAGAACCATATCATTAAAGGTGAAGGCAGTGGCTCCAATCATCTATCATGCATTTATGCACACAAACCTGCCCCCTCTGATGAACCACGTGGAGCTGTCTGCTTTGTTCCAAACCAGTCCGTCTGCCACATGCACGGGTTGTTAAAGACTGGTATAAAATAGTGAGCAAAGTCTTGTGTTTTAATACAGCAGATTTAAAGCATGAAAATAATACATATATACAATTATGACAAGACAAGACAATGATCTTAGCATTGCATTCATGTGCACAGGGATACCTACTTACAGTGTAAAGATTTTAGGCATTTATAAATGAATATATAGTGTGTCTACCATTACTACACACCTTGTGCCTTTACTAATTTATCTGAAACAGTTGTGGTGATAAATTTCAAATATCTACTCCAAAGTGCAGCCTTAAATAAGAGCCCCAGTTATAAGCATTTGCATTTATCCAGCAGTATTCAAAGCTTGTTGTTGTTGTTTTTTTTTTTTTTACTCAGATTAAAAGTGAACTGGACATTGAAAAGGACATTCAAAGCAGTAATTATCAGAATGCAAAGAAACCCTCCAAATCTGGGCCACTTCTGACAGTAAAGAGGCACATGGCCTTCATCTCCATTTAGGCCAATTGCTGGCCTGAAACAACTCTGCTTCTACCACAGCTTTACTGAAGGGAATATCCTGAATAACAGAGGCAGGATGGGGGGGGGAGCACAAAGAACTCCACAATAATGGTGGGATAACAAACTGTATTTGAAAACCAACCAACAGACAAGCACATATCTGACCCCTTTAGTAACGAAACAACTCCCATATTAACATTATTATTATTATTATTACCCATCACTTCTATGCCAAGCTCACACACCCTGCAAAGACAGTTCAGATAATTAAACATTCAACAGCAGAGAGACAGTTTCCTCAGCTTTAAAACGAGGTCAGGAGTCTTACACGCCACTTTTCTGTTTCAGTTACTGATGATGGCAGACTGGGGTGCCTTTTTGTTAGAAGGGGTACAGGCTACATATCAGAGCATGCTTGAATACATCCTCCAATAGGATCCCTTTCCACTCTGCCAGTCTTATGAGATGATCTAATAGGAGCCATATGCTCAAGATAGATCTTGTGTGCAACTCTTCTGGTACCCCCATGATTCAACAAAAGAAATAAATTAATGTCAAAAAAAGTCCATCCCATTAGAAGTTTGACTGCATTTGGCCACACACCACAGTGCTCATATGAACCAGTCATTAGTGACTGATACTAGAGCAGAGGCTAAAAATATACCTGGAGCAAACATGTCTGCTGGTCATTGCTTTTTCCATATGCAGGCACTCAAACGGTTAACCCTGACTGACTAGAGAAATGAATAATTATGCCTCATTACTGAAGAGTTACCAGTCTTCATGATCACAGTCAATTGCATTTTTAACGGTGCTAATGTGTATATTTCTTCATTACGCACACTTCAAAGAAATAGCAAAGTTTTATTTTTATGAATAAAATGTGCATCAAGATGCACTGCACTAGGTTTGATGTCAATGACAATGAAAGTCTTCAAAAGTACTGCAAAACAGTGCACCTCTCTCCCATTCACTTTTACATGCAAAATAGCAGCCTGGACATTCTGCTTCATTTGTGTTCCATGGAAGAGAGACATTTTGGATCAAGGGACAGGAAATTATGACAGAATTTTAGGAGAATTATTCATTTAACAGATGTCTGAAAGCTTGACTTTTTTTTATAGATTACATAGATGAAATACCTCTTTGGACAGGACTAACAAAATATACTCTTGGTGCCCTGCATACAGCCAGCGTACAGCCAGTCTATATCTGCTGACAGGGAGATGGTGGAATTAGGAAAACCCTTCCTGTTCATCCACAACATTTCAATTGTGCAAGCACTGCAAATGGGACAAATGATTTTGATCCTGGCTGTCAAATACCACAGCAGTGGACTCAGACTGCTGCCCTTGTGGCTAAAACATTTGTAGGCCAAATAGAAGTTAGAACTGCACAATTCTGAATAAATTGATAGTCTCACTTTTTTGTTTAAATTAGAGATCATGATTCTGCCACAATTCTGAATGGACAACAAAATATGTAATTTACTAAAGATTATAGCAAAATGTTAATTATGTTGAATTAATGATTCAATGAATCACTCATAAAGACTTCACTTGCCCTGCGTCCCAATGTCCATACTATCCATCCTAAATAGTATGTGAGATTAAAACAAGTGTGTCCCAAAGCATAGTATGTTGAAAAGAGTATGTCAAAAGTCCCCGGATGGTCTACTATTTCCGGTAGATTTTCAAAGTGTGGATCGGTGCACAATATAAAGGCTAATATTGCCCACAACCCATTGCGCGTTGGACGAGGATTCAGTTCAGAACTACAAAAGAAAAAAACTACAAACATGGCAGATATGCGCGATCGACACAGAGGTTTGAGTAACTAATAATCAGTTCAAACTGATAGAAAATATTTATTTAATGTTATCTGTGTTATTTTTCATCTGCAAATACCAATGTGGACTTTTATAAAGATCCGATTGGCCATTAACTTTTAAATGCATCATTATGGATTAATAAGAGGAGAGTTCTCTACGTACTGCATTTCACTCCGATACGGTAGGAAATTAGCTAAATGAAATGTTGAGGATGTAAGATTATTGACAGGCCAGTTTACGGTGACAAGGTGCGACAGAGAGCAAAGACGCAATTGTATGACGTGTTAGTATGTCCCAAAGCTTGTCTACACACTCAAAAGTAAGTACTTTTTGTTCACAGAAAGAGTACATACTTTTAGGGCGTAGTAGAAGTAGGCGAACTGGGACGCAGCATTGTTTCATTGCTGGATGAATCAGTCTTTCTGAACAAATATCTTGAATGAATGATTCAATGACAAATACATATTTTAAAAGTCACTTGTCGCCACCTATTGGTGTAACAAATTAATTGATGAAATCTTTATTTGAAGCATCAAGTTACTTTTAAAAGGGTGATGTACTCTATCCGCTACTTAAGTCTCACATCATGCGTTACCGCTTCAGGGTCCAAAAGCTCTAACAGATGCCCCAAAAAATAACTCTCCTAATATATATATATACTCACGATGTGATGTAATAGTACCAAGTTATAATCCTAACCTTTATCTACATACCGAAAACCCAGATGGCCAGACAGTGAATCATCTTTTATAAATCGTTAAAATATTTGTGTCTGGGATGCCGTGAGCACAGAGACTGTAGTGTACACCGTAAGTTTTTAAATGCTTTGCTTAAATATGTATTATGAATAAATAGTGCTCATAAAAGGGGCCTTTTTAGATACTAGTAGAGGCTCGGACCCGGAACGAGTATTTCTTACGTCATGACTTAACAAGCGTATTTTGATCACTACCGTAGACACCAGTATTGCCAACTATAAACTTTTATCCCAGCCCTTCTGTGATAATTTGAATCATTGTAACAGAAATAATGATACTGTGTGGTAGAAAAGACTGTGAAGCTGTTTCATACCTATACAAGGCAACTGCCCTCTCTGGGTCAACGACAGCACCAACGCAGATTTGAATGTTTGTTGTGAATGCACTTGTCAAAGGTTTAATAGACAAAGCTGAATCATTGTCGTTTAGATATAAGACCGCATGGGAGTTTGAATCAATTATTCGACTGAATTCGATTATTATTATTAGGGTGGGGATAATACATTGATGCATATATTGAGTACTATGTAAATACCCTGGTACATAATTTTTAGTAGCATCCAAAATACCCCAGTACTATTATCTGATACCAGTGTGATCCAATGTTTCTGCCACTGGATGATTCTGCTGTGGTACATATAGCATTGATTCATTTTAAGTAGTATGTAAAGACCATCATATACACTACATTGCCAAAAGTATTGGGGCACCCTTCCAAATCCTTAAATTCAGGTCTTCCAATCACTTCTATGGCCACAGGTGTATAAAATCAAGCACCTAGGCATGCAGACTGCTTCTACAAACATTTGTGAAAGAATGGGTCACTCTCAGGAGCTCAGTGAATTCAAGCATGCCACCTGTGCAATAAGTCCATTTGTGAAATTTCCTCACTACTAAATATTCTGCGGTCAACTATTAGTGGTGAAAAAGTGGAAACAATTGGGAACAACAGCAACTCACAGAGCAGGGTTAGCGTACAGTGCACAGAAGTCGCCAACGACGCTACAGACCTCCAAACTTCGTGTGGCCTTCAGATTAGCTCAAGAACAGTGCGTAGAGAGCTTCATGGAATGGATTTCCATGGCCAAGCAGATGCATCCAAGCCTTACATCACCAAGTGCAATGCAAAGTGTCGGATGCAGTGGTGTAAAGCACGCCGTCACTGGACTCTAGAGCAGTAGAGACGTGTTCTCTGGAGTGACAAATCGCACTTCTCTGTTTGGCAATCCGATGGACGAGTCTGGGTTTGGCGGTTGCCAGGAGAACGGTACTTGCCTGACTGTACTCTGCCAAGTGTAAAGTTTGGTGGAGGGGGAATTATGGTGTGGGGTTGTTTTTCAAGGGTTGGACTTGGCCCCTTAGTTACAGTGAAAGGAACTCTTAATGCTTCAGCATACCAAGACATTTTGGACAATTTCATGCTCCCAACTTTGTGGGAACATTTTGGGGATGGCCCCTTCCTGTTCCAACATGACTGCGCACCAGTGCACAAAGCAATGTCCATAAAGACATGGATGAGTGAGTTTGGTGTGGAGGAACTTAACCGGCTTGCACAGAGTCCTGACCTCAACCCGATAGAACACTTTTGGGATGAATAAGAGCGGAGACTGTGAGCCAGGCCTTCTTGCCAACATCACTGCCTGACCTCACAAATGCGCTTCTAGAAGAATAGTCAAAAACTTCCCATAAACACACTCCTAAACCTTGTGGAAAGCCTTCCCAGAAGAGTTGAGGCTGTTATAGCTGCAAAGGGTGGGCCAACTCCATATTAAACCCTACGGACTAAGAATGGGATGGCATTAAAGTTCATGTGCACGTAAAGGCAGGCGTCCCAAAACTTTTGGCAATATAGTGTATGTGTAGTATGGAAATACCATGTATGGACATGTACCACGACAACGCCTAAATAAGAATATGGTTTATCATTATCATAATTATTACATTACCCAGTATCAAGGTACAGTGATGGTGTCAGGTGATAATATCACAATAAAAGTGGAACAACACACATTTTTCTGGCTGTCTAGCCAACTGTCTTTGATCACATATCATACAGTCGCTTCTACAGTCTTTCTCTTCAGTCCTGTTTTCATTCATAAACACAGTTAAATCAACTCACCGATACCGAAGGCTTTGGCGAACAGCCATCGCAGATTAGCCGCTATTTTGGCTCGGGCAGAATCATACATCTCCAGCGGCACGATCTCCAGCGCCTCGCCCGCCGCCTCCATCTTTCTGCGGGCGCAGTCAGCACCCAGCTCCGCGTCCATTCTGCAACCACCGTCTGCAAACACACAAGCAAAAGCACTTTCAAACAACCTTAACGGCTCTCTTATGAGGGCATATGCTGTTTCATAAGCTATATGTCAATGTGTCAGGAGCTTAGAAGCAGCAATTCAGTTCTTTAGCGTCCAAGCTAGCTATAACACACGAGTAGCTTTTATTCCAACACTACCGTCTCAAATATGTAATGATATTAATCCCAGACATAAACGACATGTACTTTTCTTACAACAATACAAACCTAACCGCCTAACGTTAGATCCTGACAAAACAAGATAAGCTAGTCTCTGATTAGTTTATATGCAAAGTAACTAGCTAGCCATCGCCCAGGTGGCTAATAAACAACCAAATAATTTCCTAAATGTTCAAACACTCACACGGAGAGGTAGATTTAACCATCTGTGAGAGCTGCTGTCCTGACCATAAACTGGTTTGCATGTTTTGACTGAAACACAGTTACCAGCGGCTAACAGCTAATGCTGCTTAATGAGATGAGGACTAGCAACCCGCAGCTAAACTACAGCCCCTTTGTCAGCAATTAATGAAAACAGCCACATTTACCGCAACGTACCTTCCATATAATGAACTATCAACAATCCACTGTGACAAATCTGTGGGTGAGAAATGAAAGAAAAAGGTAAAAGGCTCCTGTGGGAATCATGAGGCCACGTTTAGTCCGAGCAGATACGAGTGTCGGTGGATGAATGACAAACCCTAGTGAGTGTGTAACAGCCTTCATTACTAGCACACTTCAAAATAACAGCAAAAAAGTCTAAACACAGTTTAAAATGCTAGTTATTCACGATGTGCTGCTGTGGATGAAAGTTATGTAGACAGATATTGTTATTAGGCCTGATGCTGTTTTTTTTTTTTAAGAAAAGCACACACCTGTTTTATTGTTTTACCTCTGTCTTTAAAAGATAACAATTATAAGACTAAATTCTGAGCTGAACTGATTGTTAATATTTCTTAATTATATTACAGTCATTTACTGTATTATTTTTTTTCAAGTTTAAATTGGCATTCCAGCCAGTGGCATGAAATCAGTGTAGATTACACATACACTGCAAAAAATGCTTTTCTTACTTAGATTTTTTTGTCTTGTTTCCAGTCCAAATATCTAAAAATTCTTAAATCAAGAAGCATTTTCCAGACAAGTAAAAATTATTGTTTTATTTTTAGAAGAAATAAGTCAAAATTAAGTGAGTTTTTCCCCTTAAAACAAGCAAAATAATCTGCCATTTTTAGATATTTGGACTAGAAACAAGACAAAAACTCTAAGTAAGAAAAGCATTTTTTGCAGTATAGCCTGAGATATCATTATACAGTGTGTCGTTTACGTGTCTTTATTGTCTTGTCTGTAGGTTGCGATAGCCAGTTAATAATTTATTATTTGCAGATGCCTGGTGAATTTATGAAGTAACAGGAATATACAATGGTAACAGGGAGACGTAATAGTTTATTTTATTTGTTTTGCTCACTGAAAGGCTAAACACTACTGCCATTTTGTCCATCAAGAACATTTAAAGAATGCAGTTTTTTTTCTCATTTTCTTGCAGTCTTTTAAGTGCAATAAATAAATAAACACACACACACACACACACACACACACACACACACACACATATTCCTTCAGCTAATCCCTCATATCTCATTACAGTCATTTTATAATAATATTATAATGATAATATTTAGAAAAGTTAAAGTTTGCATTTTCTCAAATCTCAAAAGTATAATTTTTGCAAATTGAATATTTTATATGTAATATTTTTGTATGTTTTTGTTTGTTTGTTTGATGGGTGACCATCTACTTAATTACAAAGTCACACCTCAACAGTGATTCATCTTGAAAAGACTTTCATTGAACAAACATTCACCTCCCTGCACTGCCCTGCTCTGAGTCTTACAGGCAGAGTAATAACAAACACTACAAAACACTGCCTTTGACTTATTTATTAATGTGAAGGTATAAATCTTTGCCCAAAGTAGGCTATAGGTGAATACCCTTTGTAAAACACTTTGGTAAAGTTGGTTTTATATTCGCACATTCGGACTTCTGATGAATTCAGACTTTCCAATAAATGTGCAATAAATTAATGTTTGCGAATTTTAAGCAACCAACGATTGTCAACTTACAACATTTTTCACAGTCGATCAAAATAGGCAAGTATTTTTTTAATGGCATATTTACTTGTGAATGTCCACTGAATGTCCAATGTAGTGTGATTAACAAGGCTATTGAATACGGATGGCTGAATGTGTGAATATAAAACCAACTTTACCAAAGTTTGTAAAACATGCTGCAGACACAGAGGTGTGGTCATTGTAGATTATGTAACTTGATGCTTGTCTGACTCAAACAGTCTAGGTGTTTAGATTAATGCTTAGAAATCCATATCTCTTAAGGCTGAGATTTGACAGGGAGTTCACAAAATCATGGTAAATAAATTAAAATAGCAGTCATATACAGTATACTTAACCACAGTGAAGGTGTGGAGGCCTGTTAGTGGGCAGGATTTAATGACAGATTCCAGCTACACTCTTAACAATAAAGGTTTATTGACATTGATGGTTCCATGAAGAATCTTCAACATCCACAGAATGTTTACATTTGACAAAAAAAAATTATTTATAGTGGAACAAGTTTCTTTAGATTATTAAAATGTTATTCACAATAGAAAAAAATGGTTAAAAACTGTTCACTGAAAGATTCCAGGAACCAAAAATAGTGTTTGTATCCCACCTTGTGGGATTTTATGCCTAATGTTACTATGCTGATGTTTGTTTTATTGTTTTATACATATACTGATATTTTATAATAAATTAGCTTGCATGAATTTCATGCCTCTGGTTGAGTGAGGAGGATCCTGTGCTACATGTATCAAGAAGGTGTTTATCGTCCTTAACCCTCTGGCCCTCTTCGGTCAGTTTTATATTTTGAAATGTTAAAAATCGTAGCTTCATCGGAATGAGATGACACCTGGTGACTTTTGTCGCATTAGCAATATGAACACACACACACACACACAAAAATCAAGGACATGATTCAGACATGTTAAAGGGTCATAAAAAAAAAATAGTCACACTTACCTTCTTTGCGGTCAAAAATGACCGACATAGGAAATGAATGGAAAATACGAAAAAATACGAAAACTCAGAGAATTTTTTGTTGGTACAAACTATAAATCAGCCACTGTGCAGGAAAAAAGTAAACAGCAACGAAGGGGGGACACTCCTAAATGCCAAGAGTGCAAAATAGACACACCCAACCCCCACACACACATATATATGAACTAGCACAACTATAACACAGAGCAAGTTTATGCAAATGTGTGAAATAAAATCAATAATTCAGCCACAAAGCAGTAAAAAAATTATCAGCAAGAAAGAGGTTACACTCAAACCTTGATTGTACAGAACAGAAACACCTACTCAAACACACACTCACACACATTCACAGACACACACGCACACACAACACACTATTATACACACACAAATGAACCAGTATGGCTATAAAAATATGGTAATATTGAACAAAAACTCAAATAAGAGGTTGAAATCAGATCAGACCAAGATTTATTAAGATGTAATAAAACATACCTGTTAATTTTTGTTATATATATATTTTTATTTAATTTTGATGTTATGTGTAACAAAATGCCCTCCTCTGTGTTCAGGTTTGACTGTAGTAAAATTAATGCAAAAACTGACACTTCAAATCAACATTTCAAACAAAAAGAATCTAAACCTTGACAAAAAGTAGCCTTTGAGAATGTCTAAGTATAAATCCAAATCCAAAACTTAAAAAAAAAAAAAAAAGCATTTCTGTCTAAAAACCACTAGAGAATTTATAAGCCACTATATAGAACTATATAGTGGTCTAGTGGTTACACCATGGCATTACATAAGTTTTTCTTTTTTTACCCCCACCAGATGGCACTAATCTACCTTAAAAAAAAAAAAAAAGGATTTTAAATGCCTTGTCTCTGTTTTAACATGGAATACTGCTTTAATTGAAAAATAATAAAACAAATACATTAGAAAAAAAATGTGTATTATTTTCAATGGGGAAAAATAGCTAATAAAAATTGTATAAATATTGCATAGTATCATAAAATACCCTCAAAATTTTATACAATAATCAAAAAATATTATTGAACAAAAATATATTGCATTGGCTTTCCTGAAAAACAAAAAAGTTACATTTCAAGGCTTCGGTCACTTTTGACTCCTAAACGACGACGGCCAAAGGGTTAAAGCAGGGAGTGGCAGTAACACCCATATTCAGCTGGAATCCCCAAAATCTCTTGGAGTGCTCTGGTTGTACAGGGTCCTGTCCTCAAAAATCAATTAATGTTGGCTCATATTGACACAGAATTAGACTGATGGCTGAGATTCCCATAGAGAGACCAGATGTTGAAGGAGGCTTTTTGCTTAATGAACTCTGATGACAAGATTGTCATTAACGTACACAAAAGGAAAATCAAGACCTTTAACAGTCCATCAGTCTGAAACTTTTATTGTGGTCCAAATTGTGTAGGCAAGACAGAACTGAAAGCATTAGATAACTGCTTAATTTTTATCACCAGTTTGTGCAGCATACAGCTCATTATGGCACTATAATTCAATTCAATTCAACTTTATTTGAATGGTGATTTTCACAATATATATTGTTTCAAAGCAGCTTTACAGAAAATGCTTGTTTCATTGTTACAATTTATGAATTTTATGTTATCAGTCAGTAATGATATATTATTAGAATTTTCTGTTATTTATTAGCTGTATCTTAAAAGGTGGTATCTACAACACTTAATCTATGTGCAATGCATCACGAGCAGTTTGACGCTTCACTCCACAGAGTATAGTGTATTGGGGAACACTGGCATGAATCAAGTTGAAGGGCCTGAATTAATAATAGGCAGGCCTTGTAAAAGTCACCATCAAATCAAAATTGATAATATTTGATTTTTTAAAAATGGAATATTGCAGGATTTATTACAAATTATTTGTCAGTGCACATTTATTACACAAAACGTGCCCTCGTAATCTTTAATCAAAATTACTTCCCCTCCCTCTTGCAACGACATCTCTTCCCTGATGATGCGTTTACAGGTGTGAGGGCGGGACAACCTGTCACTCACATGAGATCACTGCAGTAGCAAACCACAACAATCCAATGATCCAATCAATTCCTGATGGACAAAATCAAGTCCTTCCCTACATTTTTTCTTGTTAGAGAAGCCGTTTCTCTCGGACATACATCATCACAATAGGGTAGAAAAGACTATCACAACTTCCTTTTCATGCCGACTTTTAAGTAGATGCTATAGTCAGAAAAGCCATTTATGAAATTGTGAAGAGTTGCCTCAAGAATACTGAGAGGAAGGTCCCAAAAGTTTAATCTGCATTTTTTTTTTTATTATTAATTCATGCTTTTTTCTTGTGATATCACAACAAGCCTGCCTATCCCCCATTTTTAAGGTCTGTGTGACCCCTCACTGAAGAATTTGGAATAATTCAGTGAAGGAAGAATTTGCTTGACTTGCTTGAGTTTGACTGCAGTAGTCACAAAGAGTTTTGTTGTGGGGCCCAGAACAAAGTTTTTATGGGTGATCCTCACAAAAAGAGTACTTGCCTAAAGTGTTCCTTAGTTTGAAGGCTGTTTGGCAACAGCCAAGTTTTAGTTGAAATGCGTTGACTGCATTACATGCATTGTCCTCTCAGCAGCAGATGGCGCTGTTGATAGTCATTGCACTTCAGCAGATGGCGCTGCAAGCCAATAAACGATTTGCAGCCCCAGATATACTGTAAATAATATTCATTAATACAAGAAAAAATTAAACCTTTTTCTCGGATATTCAGACCCATCTTGGTATTGCTATGTTAGCTTCGTCAATATCTGTTTTCAGTTGCTGTTTGTAAGGGCTTTATCCTTTGATATTAATTGGTTTTTTTTTTCTTTTTTTAAAAACAGCTTGATATATAAGCTAAATAGGCCATAAAATAAAGAGTTAGAGAAAAAAAGACAGAGATACAAGAAGACTGAAATCTGAATACACAGTGGTATCGTTTATTATTCAAAGAAACTTGTACAGACAGTAGAACTGACAGAAAATACTCTGCATGTAAACTACACATTTGCAGATAGGTAACATTTACAGATATTGTATACTCAGTGCTGTTCAAATCTGATGAACTCTGAAGTACTGATGGCTTAAAGAGGATATATGACACCACCAGAGCCCTTTATGGGGACCTTTTAACTTGTTTTTTGTGATTTTGTGGAAAACTATTGGTGGTCAATAAATAGTGAGTCATAAATCATCTAATTGTGTTATTTTATATGGCATATCCTCTATTCGTTTGTGTGTATACATTTATTATATTTGTCTCTACCCCAGTGATACTGAGAAAATATATATATATACGTTCTGCGTATGATAGAAAACATAACTACGTAGCATTAAAATATTTCAAATTTCCATGGCACACTTAAGATTTCTGAAACAAAATCCTGTTTACATGACAAACGCATACAATATATCTATTTACATTAGCCATAGGCTCAAACGAAGATACAAAACTGGAAGTACAGTAAAGAGAAGTTCAATTTGAAACACCTCCATAAAACCCCAGACACTTTTGGCCACGTGACCAGTTCTACAAGACTGGAGGAAAGATACAGAGTACTTGATATTGGCACCTGTTTTATACAGGTAAATATCAAGTCTTTCCTGTAAGTAGCTCAGATCCTCACTTTCACATCCACATTCACAGTGGACATTTAGAAATCTGCTTTTTGCAGCAATTTAATGTACAAGAAAGAGAAAGAAAGAAAGAAAAAGGAAGAGCAAAATCACTTTGAACTATACAAATGTTCAATTATAAAAACCACTACTTATTTGTAGTATAAACCTTGTAACAAACACAAAAATGAGAACCTAACCAAAACAAATATCAGACATAACACGTAGCAAATTCAATCATTCGTCTTCTAATAACGGAAAAGCAGCTTGTTGCAAACAACACAAATCTACTTTAACACTGAAGTTTGTTGTATAAAACGTGCTCTCTAAAATGCCCGTACAAGAACTTTTGTATTTTTACAAATTTATACAGTATTAGGTAAGATAAATCAATAAAAAAAGACCAATCAACTGAACAAAAAAAAAAAAAAGAAAAGAAAAGAAAAAATCAGGCTTATTTTAAGACCAATAAATACCCAGTGTGTACATTTGAGTACAGTGTATTGCGGTCAATAGCATTACATTATTAAAAAAAAATTGACCTTCTTCTTCATTATTTATTTTGCCCAAATTTAAAAATAAATGGTGAAAAAAAAGTATAAATAACAAAATATCAATAAATTAAAAAAAATATATGGTTAGTACAAGAGGCATATTAATGACCCTTCAGTAAGCAGGCTTATGGAGTGTGCCTTAATTTATTTTATTTTTTTAATTATTGTTCTATTTAAACTGCTCTGGTATATGTCCGATTTGCGACTGCATGCTGGTAGGAGGGCTGGAAATGCCCTCCGACCAGTCAGACATGTTGGAATGGGGCGACGAGCTGGACCACTGGTCCGGTGAACCTGGAGACGGCGTGAGGAAAGGGTGGTCAGGCCCTTGGAGTTGGTGGCTGGGGGTGTTGGGGTCCATGGGGGCTGAGTAGCTGTGCTGGGAAGGTGGCGTCAGGAACTGCGTGCCCGCCATGCTGGGGCCCAGAGAGGACGGGTTCAGCAACTGGGTCTCCTGGGGGATTATCGTGTGGATGGGCATGCTGTTCCCTGCGCTCTGCTGGAGCTCCGGGCCACCCAGCTCACTGCCGATGAAGTTCTGGCTCACGCCACTGGGTGGATTCGAGCTCTGGTGCTGCAGCTGGACGCCTGTCTGCTGCGGTCTCTGTTGCATGTTCTGCTGCATCTGCTGCATTAGATGCGGCTGTGTGGTGAGGTGCGCGTTCTGCAGGCTTTGATAGTTCAACATCTGAGACAGGGCAGTGGGGCGGCCATTGTGGAGAGACGTCATCATGCCGGATTGGTGAAGGTTGGCCTGACCTGAGGCATTCCTCATGGCTCCGAATTGATTTTGCGAACCCATACTATTGTGCATCCGTCCAAGCCACTCGCATTGGCCGTTCATGACGTTTGAGCCATTAGAGCTGGCCACTGGCAGATGGGTGAGACGTGGGGGTAACGGATCGAACTGTATGTGGGCCAGGTCCTGCTTGTTGCCCATGCCCAGATGGTTGACACCCATGTGGGTATCTGAGATGCCTTGTAAGTGATTGAGCGACATGGAGGGCGATTGCTGGAAGGGTGATGTCAATAGGGGTGGGGAGGCGACATCAGATATGTACCCATGGGGCGACTCCAAGGAATCCACTGGCGAGAGCACAGCCGAGCTGTCGAGCAAGTTTCCCTTTCCATCCTGTGCCTTCTTCTTCTTGACTTTCATATCTTTGCCATCCTTGCAACCGATGCCTTTTGCGCTCGGCTTGCGGGGCTTTTTACTTTGTATGGAGTGCTTCATGCTGCCCATGAAGGCGTTGGGAGAGCAGAGAGGTGGGGAGAGGGTGGTGCAGAGGGGGGCGCTGTGCATGGGAGGGCTGCGGACCAGGTTATATTCGTCGATGAGCCGCACAATGTCGTGATGCATTCTGTCCTGAGCGATATCCCGTGGGAGCCGATCCATATGGTCTGTGATCTCCCGATTAGCAAAATGCTCGAGCAGAACTTTAGCAGTCTCGTAACTTCCTTCTCTTGCTGCCAAGAATAGAGGAGTCTCCTCCTGAACATGGGAAAATAATTGGTAAGCCAAAAGCATTTTGAATATGACAACGGTTTTGTACTATAAAGTTAATCTGAGTATAATGCGAATGTCTTCAATAACACAAAGCGTTATTTGTGATTTAAAAAATCAAGTGCTGCTTACCTTATTGTTCTGCATATCTTTATTTGCTCCATTCTTAAGCAACACCATCGCCGCATCTACGTTGTTCACAGCTGCTGCCCAATGAAGAGCAGATTTACCTGTAGCACAAAAAGAAATTGCTTCAGCATTTGCTCACTTACTGTACATTCACTAAGAAAAACAACATACAATAGTAATAAATATGACATTTATCTTGCTATAGTATATACATTAACAGTCAAATGTTTGGAATCAACTTTAATCATCTTTTTCCACATTTTAGAAGATGGTTAAGTCATCAAAATTTATAGACAAAACAAAAATTTAAATTATTTAAAGGTTACGTAACAGTCGGTGTTATGTTGAGATTCGCCTGTTCTTCGGAGGTCTTTTAAACAAATGAGATTTATATAAGAAGGAGGAAACAATGGAGTTTGAGACTCACTGTATGTCATTTCCATGTACTGAACTCTTGTTATTTAACTATGCCAAGATAAATTCAATTTTTCATTCGAGGGCACTTTTAAAACCTAAAATTTGGGGTTGGTAAGATTTTTTAAAATGTTAAAGAACTCTCTTATCGTCACCAAGGCTGCATTTATTTGATCAAACATACAGTAAAAGCAGTAATATTGTGAAATATTATTACAATTTAAAATACTTAAAGGGTTAGTTCACCCAAAAATGAAAATTCTGTCATTTATTACTCACTCTCATGCCGTTACACACCCATAAGACCTTCGTTCATCTTCAGAACACAAATTAAGATATTTTAGTTGAAATCTGATGGCTCAGAGAGGCCTCCATTGGGAGCAATGACATTTCCTCTCTCAAGATCCATAAAGGTACTAAAAACATATTTAAATCGGTTCATGTGAGTACAGTGGTTCAATATTAATACTATAAAGTGACGAGAATATTTTGAGTGCCAAAAAAACAAAATAATGTTTTCGAATGCATTCTAGATTTCGTTTTTTTGGCGCTCCAAAAATATTCTCGTCGCTTTATAATATTAATATTGAACCACTGTACTCACATGAACTGATTTAGATGTGTTTTTAGTACCTTTATGGATCTTGAGAGAGGAAATGTCATTGCTCCCTATGGAGGCCTTACTGACCCATCGGATTTCAACTAAAATATCTTAATTCGTGTTCCAAAGATTAACGAATGTCTTATGGGTGTGGAACGGCATGAGGGTGAGTAATAAATTACAGAATTGTCATGTTTGGGTGAACTAACCCTTTAAATATATTTTAAAATGTAATTTATTCCTATGATGGCAAAGCAGAATTTTCAGCAGCCATGGTCTTTCAGAAATCATTCTAATTTGCTGATTTGGTGCTCAAGAAACATTTCTTATTATTATCAATGTTGAAAACAGTTGTGCTGCCTAATATTTTTTGTGGAGCCCATGATTTTTTACAGGATTCTTAAGAATACATAAAGTTCGAAAGAACAGCATTTATTTAAAAAAAACATTTTTTTTGCCACCTGGCCTTTGTTTTCTGAATTAATACATTAAGTAATAATAATAATAATAATAATAATAATAATAATAATAATAACCTCATACATTAAATGTTTATTAATGATAATTATGTATGTATTATTTATTTATTTCCCACAATTGTTCTTTGTCAAGCATTTGAAAATTAACCTTAGATCAGATCATTTACAAAGATTTTAAAGATAAGAAGCATAAATAACAAGCATTTCCAAACTTTTGACCGGTAGTGTATGCTACATACAAGTGAATGAATTAAGTAAGGCAATGTAATAGTCATACCAAAATCATCAATGGCATTGACATCAGCATGGCAGTTTATGAGTTCCTCCACCATGCCCTCGACCGCCAGTCTTGCTGCCAGTATCAGAGGTGTGGTGCCATCATGCATGCGGGCATCTAGGTCTGTGGCACGGTTCCGTATCAAAATCTGCATAAGGGGGAAGAGAAAAACAGAGATAATCATCAGTTGATGGAAATCCAGAATATTAAACCTCCTTAATTTATACTGTATTCCCTAATGCAGTCCTGGTTCACATACCTGGAAGACTCCTTGTGCATCTGCAGCCACAGCAGCATGTAATGGAGTGCGTCCCATATTGTCCTGGATGTTGGCATCTGCACTAGCCTCCAGGAGCCTTTTGGCAGCATCTGAGCGGGCATAGCGGGCAGCCAGGTGTAGAGCCGTCTCACCCGTCCGGTCTGTCTGGTTGTGAAGGTTGGCACCTTGGTAGATGAAGTCATTGATGACGTTTGCTGAAGCATCCTCCTCTTCCTCGCTGTTCCCTGTTTCTAGCCCTCCTCCACTACAGGATGCAATCATGAGAGGAGTAAAGCCATCTAAAAAGGAAAAAGAGAATTACATTTACATTTATTTATGTAGCTGATGCTTTATACTAAGCATTTATCAAATTCAAAATTCCACAAAGACCATCTTCAGAATTTATTTTAATGTATAAAATGCCCAGTTTTCATTGTTATTTCTACTAAACAGTTTGAAGAGAAAAACCTGGGACAAATGAAACTCCATTGAAGGACCAAAATCTTTCCTTTGAGTAGGACTAGTCTAATGGCAATCTAAAGAAATATTTTCCTTCAAGTGATGGACAAAAGCAACGGCAAAGAAACAAACAAATCGAAGTTGGATTTGACGTGCTGCCTTCCTGAATCACCCCAGATCGCTTCGATAACGGATTGTAATCAAGCGTGGCGGTTTGGTAAAGCTCAGGGATGCAGGCCACACTTTGAAATTTCAACCGCTGGTAAAACTGAGTATTATCACCTCTGAGAAGCTGCTTTCTTTGCTGACTTCGACAGGGGCTTCTCGGCTTCAAAAGAATAGCTATTCCCAAATCAGGCCTGATTTGGTCGATTTAAAAACATCAATCCACACAAAGAGGAAAAAAAAAGGAAAAATGGCTTGCAAAGAGATACTAAAAGAATGTTGCCTTTGACTATCATAATCTTGTCAGGGGTATATTTGGTGCTTATAGAAAGAGAAGAGCATTTCATAAAGAGTTTTAATTAACAAAACACATGTAAGCAGAATATCACAGGATAAATCGTTAAGACTGGTAAAAATGTGCTCAGTCCTCAGGGTTTACAGCTTTCAGTCAGAGCCTTTGAAGTGGATTCCTTTTCCCATAGGGCCCTGAGCATTAACTCCTACTTAGAGCTCAATTCAGTTCCTCATCCCAGCACTCGACAGCATGCACACATATTGTGTGCAAACTGGGGAACAGGTGTAATCCATAAGCAAAGAATGCCTTTTTTGCAGGTTGAGTTCTCATGAAAAAATTAGAATGAATCAAAGTCCCTTTCAAGGAAAGTCTGTTCACTCGGCGGCCATATTTGCAATGCCTCTGGGCAGCTATTTCGGGCATCCAAGACCAAGTCCTATCTATTTGAATGGGGGAATCCTGAAATCTCAAAAACTGACATGAACTGTCCCTGAAAAATATGCTTTTTTAACGCTATTTGAGCATAAGAAACAACTCTTATGCTCAAATAGTGTTAAAAAGCTTATTTTCAGGCTAGACGAGCCAATGCACATGTGCAGTCCTAAGCGCGAGTCTCAGGTTTCCATGGGAGCCGGAGCTTCTAACGGCAGCTGCAGTGACGAAATGACTTTATCAATCAGTGATCGGCTCTTTTACTTAGAAGGCGGGACATATTCCGCCATATTGCGCGTTGCAGTTTCTCCCATTCATAACTAATAGGAGTGCAGCGTCTTTCTATATAGTCTTTGAATGAATATCTCCATATCTGTTAGCTAAATAAATAAAATGATTTCCCTGCATAGATATATAGTTGTAAAAATTGACAAAAATAAGCAAAAGTCTACTAGTTAATACTACTTAATTATCTGATCAATGAGGCCACATTTTAATTTAATATACACACACACACACACACACACACACACACACACACACACACACACACACACACACAACCATTCAAAAGTATTACAATTTAAAATTCTGTTTGAATATATTTTAAAATGTCATTTATTTATTACATTTATTATTATTATTAAAAACATTTATTATTATCAATGTTAAAAACAGTTGTGTACAATTTCTTCAGGATTCTCTGATGAATAGAAAGTTCAAAAGAACAGCATTTACTGTAATAGAAATCCTTTGTATATCAAATTATATAATAATAAATGTTATATAAAATAGATAATTTAAAAATGCTATTTAAATTTGAATAAATAACATTTTATTATACATTATATATTTATTATAACATATACACACACACACACACACACACACACACACACACACACACACACACACACACACACATATATATATATATATATATATATATATATATATTAATTAAATTCACATTATAATTACTGTTCTCTTGTTACTAAAAAATCAGCAATACCCAATAACAAAATCAGTATTACATGGGGAAAAGAAATTGAAAATAAAAATAAAAAAATCATACAACAATGCCTAACCTGGTCCTCGGGCATTGACGTCCATACAGTCGCTCTCTATCTCGCCCTGAGGGGGTGTGGGAGCGATGGATGGGATGCGCAGATCAGCTGCATCCAAGTGCTGCTGCGTCCACTGCCGGTGATCAGGCTGATCATCTAAATCAAGAATAGCCTGCTCCTCAGACTAAAAGAGGAGAATGAGACATTAACAAATTGAAAAGGATTTTTTAATTAATTCTATTAATTAATGAAAGAATATAAATTTTTAAATTAACTTCTATGTAAATTTGATGTTTGCGCTTTCTGTTTTTCTTTTATCTCGTCAGTGAGAATGTGAAGAGCTGCTCTGCTCACCCTGAAGCGTTTGGTGTCTGATGGTTCCTCCTCTCCCCATTCATTCTGGTTGTCATCCATTAATGAAATGTCTGAACAGTTCTTAAGTGGCCTGTTTTCAGAAAAATAACCCGTCACACATGCTGAAATAACTTTTTTAGCACATTACTACATCTCAGCAAAACTACTTTAAAGACTGCGCACCAACACCAAAAGCCATCACTGATTATCAGCTTCCACTCTCTTCCTAAAACTACTCAATTCAATTAAACTCAACAAAATAATCATTACTTCAAATGAAAAAGTTTTCTTCCATCCATAATTTGTCCCTTCAAACTTGACATCCGAAGATGACGCGGCGAACTCACCTCAGACCAACAGAGTCTTCGCCAACTGGCTCCCTCCTCTTCTTCTTGCTGGGCTCGCTGGTCTTGAAACCCTCCGGAAACCAGAGTTGACCGTGTTCACGGCGGCGTTTACGGGAAGCGACCATTCCCACAGCGACAAAGGCCAGCAACGCCAGTCCTGCCAGAACCACGTAGACGGGATAGAGCTCTATGGGCGACGGTCCATCAATCTTACCTGCCACAGGAAGCACAGTTGACATGTCAGACCCACAGAATGGACAAGAATATGTTCCTCACGCAACAATGAGCCACAAATTGCTGGAGCTGGACGGACAAACTAGAGCGAGGCACGCGTTCGTGGTAATCAGAATTGCTAACCGCTTCTCATCAAAAAGAAGGAGCTGGCAAATAAGAAAAGGAGGAGGACAGAAAAAAGAGAAAAGAAAGAACACCTCCTCTCCCCTTTCTCAGCCCAGGGTACCAGGAGACAACTTTACCCGTTCTTCTTTAAGGGAAAAAAAGGGAGGGATTAATGAACTTCAAATTACCGCGCACACTTTAAGCTGTAAAGACGAAGGATTTATTAGGATTTTCGAGATAACAAAGACTCCCAACTTCTAGCACACTCCCGATCAATTTTTCTCCTCTCTTTTTTTCAAGCTCTCTCCACTAACGATTTTGAAATGATAAACTCTGCTCA
Source organism: Megalobrama amblycephala (assembly GCF_018812025.1). Taxonomy (NCBI): domain Eukaryota; kingdom Metazoa; phylum Chordata; class Actinopteri; order Cypriniformes; family Xenocyprididae; genus Megalobrama; species Megalobrama amblycephala. The sequence goes on from NC_063047.1 coordinate 40,900,612, forward strand.
CCTAAACCCTTGGAGATGCATTAAGTCCTGGTACATTCAACAAGGTTAAGGTTGCAGCAGCCCCCATCATTTTAGATTCATGCCATGTATGGGTTATATGCATGTATGTGAGAGTGTCTTGTTGGGCCAAATGAGTTAACATGATTTGCATCAATTAGCTATTTTCGGTGCCTGGAGCCAGTGGATCTGCCCTCAGACTGCCGCATTGATTGTTTAGTCTGTCTAATGCACAAAGAACATTTGCTTCATTGTTATAAGGAAGAAACGCACAAACTTCAAAGTGATCCCTGTAATCCGCGGTAGGAGGCGGTGGGGTTAAAGGTTGGGGAGGGGGGTTGCTACTGAATACATGCAGTAAGATGGGAGGCCTAGTCTTGATTAAAGGCATTATGGGAAGACGTGAGGCACACGACAATGCTCGTGCCAAACACTCACTTGTGACGGCCTCGATGACGTAAGGCATATTCAGATTGCCGCTGGAAGCCAGGGCTCCGAGGAAAGCCGCCACATCGTTCGCACTCTGAAAGCACTCTGAGGTTTGCTGGTAGCACTGGCGGTTGTCTATCTCCAAGTATACCACCGAGCTGAAATCAAAATCAAAAAGCATGATTTTTATTGATTTTTATTCAAACATATTTTAAAAGCAAATGAGAGCTCTGTTGTAACATACATACCCTTTGATCTGCATCTCGTCCAGTTCTCTGCGTTTTCTCCCTCCTTCCACTACTATATTGTAAATACTGCTTTTTACTGAGCTCATGACGTTGTTAGAAACATCGTTCCGGCCATCTAGTGATCGTTTGATGTTGTGCTTCCTCAGTTCCTGCTCGTTGCCGTAATACGGGTAGATCATTTCCTCACCTTGCGGTCGCGCCGGAAAACGACGTTGGTGTGGAGCACTCGGCTGAGCTCCCGCAGAAATCCAAAGGAGTTGTTTCGGAGCTGGTCGGGCATAATGTGGACCACCACAACCAGGAGTCCAGTAGCTAACTTCTCGGGTATGTTGTTGGCACAGTCCAGCCCGTCCCATTCGCACTCTGCATTATTGCAGCCCTGATCACAGTGGCCATCTGCATAGTGGTCTTTGCAATACTGGTCGTAGAGTGGACTATGAGAGAGGAGAGGAGAGCACAATTTAGAAATGGCATTAAAGCTGGAAAACAGAGATGATAAAGCTTCTGATTCTGCTTTTACAAAGTTTCTAGATGGCCATTTATGGCCATTAGCTTTCTCAAGCTGGTCTTGATGGCTGGACTTCAAGCTTGTGCCTTTATTTAGTCAGAATAGCTGGAGAGAAGACAAGAAGCGAAGTGGGAGAGAGAGGGGGCGGGGCTGGGAAAGGAGCACCAGGGACTCAAACTTGTTGCGCCTGTAGCGCAACTATGCTACATGTCGAAGCACTGCTCGGAAGGCCATCGGCTCTGACATAATTCATAATAAATTAAAATTTATCATTTTGAATAGCCATTTTAAAAACACTGGCTAACACTGGATTTTAAAAATCATTTAATAAATATTTAAACTTAGAAATTAAAAAGCATTTAATAGATCATTCTAGCAAAATAAATATTTCATAGCTGAGCTTAACTAGAAAAAAAATTCAGACCTGGAATCACAGTTTTACAACTCCCTGACAAATTCTCTTCAGCATGATCCTTTTAGCGTCAACTTGTTTCTCCAAATTGAAGTTGAAACAAGAAATCCATTGATTATCAATAGACCTTACACACTGGCTACGTTTACATGCACCCTCAAAATGCGATTATAATTGGATTTTGGCAATATTGCGATTAAACTTTACCTCATGTAAATGCAATACTTCGATTAAACGAATGCGATTTAACTCCTAATCGCAGTAATCACAATCGCATTAAACTAGGCAGTGTATGCCTATTTTAATTGCAGTAAACAGGCATGTAAATGCCTTAATTGCATTATTAGAAAACAAAGTTGAGTTAGCCCTGGTGGTTCTGGGAAGATTTGTCTGCAAGGGTACTGTTTAAATGCACAGCTACCTGACAAATATTCTGAAACTCCCTGACTCTTCCATCCAGACAGTGGTGTTCTCTGTTTTTATTATTTTTATTTCTTATGCATTCCATTTTTATTCATATGTATCTGTTTCCTTTTTATGTAAAGCATTTTAAATTACCATTGTGTATGAAATGTGCTATTTAAATAAAATTGCCTTGCCTTGCCTTATTACTGCTCTGACCAAAGTGCGCAAGTGCTCGGATGTACATGGATGTATGTGATGTTCAAACAACTTCATGAATGAAATCTGTGACATTAGTCATCTTCATCCAGATGGTGCAAAGAACGCGACAGCAGTGTAGGCAAACCCGGCATTGCTATGTTCATCATGGTGCCGAATAATATCCAATACGTCCATAAAAATGTATTTTGAATTGATGTGTGTAGATAAAAACAATGGCTGGTAACATCCATACTGTATACCTATCTGAGCGTGGTATAACCATACTTACGAGCAAATAATCAGAGTAATGAAAACTGCATGTAAACTGGAGTGAAGAGTTCTGCTAGTGTCATGTAAACATCTTACTACAATCAAAAACTTACTCTGATTATTAGAAATAGTCGCATTATTGGTGGACATGTAAACATAATCATTAAAAGTTGTGTATAAATGGGTAACGCCAAACTCTCAGGTAGCACTCACTTGCACTGGCCCTCCAGTCTCTGGCAGTCGAATCCATCATAGAGGCATCCAGCATTGTGACATTGTTCGTCACACTTCCCGTTATTAAAATAGCGCCAGCACTGCAGCGCGGCCGAACAGTTCTTCCACGGGTCATTGAAGTTCAGTGAGCAGTCCCCTCCATCCCAATCGCAGGCATAATTATTACATGCGCTGTCACAGATCTTATTGCCTTTCTTATGTTCACACTCTGCAATCTCGCAGCTCATAGTCACATTTGGAGCAGGTGTGATGTCTCGACCAGAGCCACCTGGGAAGCTGTAGTCCAAGATGTGGCAGAAGAGGCCATTGAAGCCAGTAGGACAGATGCAGTGGTAGTATGGGGCCTCTGAGATGTACTCGCACGTGCCTCCATTGTAGCAGGGATTGGTGGTACAGTGACCCTCAGTGGGATACTGGCACTCGGGACCAGTGAAGGCAGGGGTGCACAGGCATTTGGGGCTCTTGTGACCAGAAACGCATGTACCGCCATTTTTGCAGTGGAGGCTCCCACAAGCATGAGCGTCGTACTCGCAGGTTGAGCCTGTAAAACCCTAAATGAGATTTAAACAAATTTATTTATTACAGTTTAGTGACTTTTTTTTTCAAAAAAGTTTAGGTTCTGTAATATTTTTTTAAATGTTTTTTAAAGAAGTCTCATTTGCACACCAAGGCTGCATTTATTTGATAAAATTACAGTAAAACAGTAATATTGTGAAATATTATTACAATTGAAAATATAATAAACAAATATAAACAAATGTTTTTGATTTTAAAATGTAAGAAATTCCTTCAGAAATTATTCTAATATACTGATTTGGTGTTGAAGAAACATTATTATTATTATCATTGTTGAAAACAGTTGTGCTGCTTAATATTTTTGTGGAAACTATGGACTATAGTAAAACAAATTCAGGATTCTTTGATTAATATAAAGATTAAAAGCATTTTTTTTTTTATAGTAAAGACTTACATTGTTACTTTTTATCAATTTAATGCATCCTTGCTCAGTAAAAGTATTAATTTCTTCAAACGTAAAAAAAAAAAAATCTTAATGGCCCTTTTGAACAGTAATGTATATTAGCATGAAAATGACTTTGTGTCTATGTTAGCAGGACAATTATATTAGAATGAATCTGCAGCCTTGTGACTAAAATAGAAAAGCTAAAGAGAAAGTTAAATTTAATTAATTATTTTATGCCATTTATGTAAATGATGTGTATAGGATCTGCCCGATTAGTTGATATCCTACGTAATGGGTATGAATTAATAAGGCAGAAGAGGTGAGAACAGAATCAAAATTATGCAAAGCAATCAATGGACCACTGGCTAAATGTATCAGAGATCATGACCAACCGGTGGACATTTGCAGATGAAGCCATGAGGAGTGTTGCTAGCTACTGCGCAGGTTCCTCCATTACGACAAGGTTTCCCCTTACAGCCATCAAACACTTTGTCACAGCGCTGACCTGTAGGGATACACAAACAAGGTTATTACACATTTTGACACCATGATTAGAGTGTAGCGTTACTCTCTAAATCAAAGCAAAATGTTCCACAGTAGCATGTGCTGTACCTGTGTATCCGGTGCGACACTCGCAGCGGTAGTTGTTCGTGAGCTGAATGCAGCTGTGTGTGCCACGGGGGTCACAAGGGTTGGACAAGCATTCATTGACGTCACCCTCACAGCGTTCCCCCACGTATCCAGCCAGGCAGATACAGTGGTACCCACCCACACGGTCCACACAGCGGCCCTGGTTAAAGCATTTGGGCTCATGGGTGACGGGGTCGGTGAATGGTGTGCAGTCATCAATGTTGATCTCGCAGTGCACACCTGAGAGAGGAGTGGAGGGGTAAGGTGTAATGAAAGCTGCTCTTACACACTCTAGCAGAGATGTAAATATAGGCTCTGTTCCAAAACCTAGTCAGCTGTCCTCTAAGGTAGCATAATAGTCATTACTGACTGATTTGACGGAATATAGAAACAGAGTGCAGCTGACGGGTTCTGGAAGTCAAAATCCCGTTCATTTTCTCCATAGAGAAATTGATTTTTAAGGGTAACTCATAAACCTTTAAAACAGACCGACTGACAGCTACAAGGTTGTTAATCAATGGTATATGCTAGTTGTTAAAGCCATAAGTGTGCATTATTTCAACTTTTTTTTTTTTTTTTTTTTTTAAATAATCATTCATCATATCAATTAATTAACAGCAGAATTCCTGGTGAAAAACTATATTATTATTATTATTATTATTATTATCTATATACATAGTCAACGTCTTTAAATCTGCATGTCTATATTTATCCGTCATCTTTATTTTGATTGACATTCGCAATGCTTCATGGGATTGTAGTTCTTTCCCTCATTAAAGCTGTTATGTACACTTTAAAGTTGTACCATTGTGTTTTTGTCAGATTTTTAAAATACTTTTTACTTCAAATCGAAGTTTGTAATGTTGTGATTTACCCTAGAGTCATGTTAGAATTTGATGTTAGCATGTTGCTAAGCTAAGAATGTGATACTCTAAGCATAAAAATACAGAGCAAAACTTGCTTTGTAAAACTTTAATTTAAGCAATATAAAGAAAGAAATTAAGATCAATATATATTTATATTGACATTCCTCTCATATTGAGTGTCCCTAAGATGCTTTTAAATCACAGAGCTACAGACAAAGAGAAAGGACAGTTAAATTTAATACAACTGGGTAATATAACACACTGCTTGAAAGTTTCTGTCCATTTTATGAAATAAAACTCCATCTTTGAGATGTAATTAAGCATGACTACATCAATCAAATAGAAACATCTAAGCCTGCTGATAACAGTTAAGACCTAATTAATGAAGTGTGGAATGGGTAAAAAGAGCAAAACAGATGAAGTGATATCCGACCTTGTGTTCCCCGGGGACAGGAGCATTTGTAGGTATTGATCAGGTCGATGCATGTGCCCCCGTTCTGGCAGGGCTGAGACAGACACTCATTGATCTCATCAGAGCAGTTCACTCCATGATAACCTGGCACGCACTTCAAGAAACCAGAGAAAGAGCGAGGTGAATTAATGGCAAACATAAAACAAGCCTGTTTCTGTTTACTTGGCGGTTTCTTCCTTCTTTGCCAAACAAGCAATTCTTTCACAAAGAACGGAGATTTAGTGGGCATTAACCTAAAGTGTCTTCTTCTACAGTCATTCGTCTCCTTAACCACCAGATATTCTTTACTTACTTCACAGGAATAGCCACCCAGGTAGTCGGTGCAGGTTGCTCCGTTCTGGCAAGGATTGGGAATGCATTCATCCACCTGCTCCTCACAGTAGCTGCCTGTGTATCCGGCCTGACAGTGACAGTAGTGTGTGTTTCCAGCATCCAGACACTGTCCAGAGTTACGACACAGCCGCACTACCTCTACACCTAAAAGTGGGAGAAGCAAACATCACAGCAGATTGGTTAAACTCTGAACAGCCTCGCCAATACGTGGTAAGTGGCAAAGATGTTTTTTTTATATACAAAAAAACCTACCTTGCTGTTTGGCGGCCACCTCACAAGAAACGCTGGGGACGTCACAGTATAAACCAGTCCAGCCTGTCTGACACTGGCAGCTATACCTAGTGCCGCTCTGTCTGCAGATACCTCCATTCTTACAGGGAGACGGCTTACACCAGTTAACCAGATCCTACAAGACAAGAATTCATCCAGTGTTTGTATTTTAACTTGTGCATCCATGACTTAAAATCTCTTTATTTTATTTTATTTTTTGGTGAAAGATCTGAAAGTGCTGATATGAATTAAGGATAGATCAGTAAAGCCGCGTTTCCACCGAAATTACCCGGAACAATTGTACCAGGAACTTTTCTCCCAGGAACTTTTTGTCCCCCCCAGACCTGTTGCCTTCTGCGTTTCCACGCGGTCTAAAGTACCGTGAAGATTAGGCTAATTTGTCCGGTGACGTAGTACTGCGCGCAACTGTTTCTTCCTGTCAGTGACGGACCGTAATCATTCTTGTGCGACAGAAAAAGCAGTATGGAGGAGATTCAAGGAATGCTGCTTCTGCTCATGGTGTATTGGTTTACTAAAGAAATAATGAACCAAACAGCAGAAAACAGACGAGCACTGATAGTAAAGCGTATACAGAAAGCTCGTAATTCTCTATATAAAATGAGACAACGTGTCTTATCAACAATTGCCGACATCGACCGTGAGATGGCTGGGACGAACGCGCGCCATCGGGCAGAAAGAACAAGATTGGTAAGAAAACAATCAATCAAAATTATCCAGAGTTGTGAAGAATGTTATTATGGAATTTACTGCTGCGTGGAGTTGACCAATCAAATGCGGCTTGAATCCGACCAATCAAATGCGGCGTGAATCCGACCAATCAGCATGTTCAGCGCCTAGTCCCACCCCCGAAAGTTCCTGAACTTTGAAAAAGTACCACCTCGCCATCAGGGACTTTTCTGAGGGGGAAATTTTACCCGGAACTTTTTTTAGTTCCTGGTTCCTGCGGTGGAAACACACCGAGTACCAGCCCAAAGTCCCTAGTTCCTGGGTAAAGTTCCTGCGGTGGAAACGGGGCTTAAGACTTTACAATAAGATCTCACTTGTTAACATTAGTTAATCCATTAACTAACATGAACTAACAATAAGCAATATAGTTTTAAAGCATTTATTAACCTTTATTAATGTTAGTCAATGTTCATGTTAGTTCAAAGTGCATTAATGCAGATACAACTAACTGAACTAGATTAGTTAACTAGATGGCTTAGACCATTTGTTAGTCATTAGTTAACTAGTTAACTTACCTTAACAATAAAACCTTTTTGTAAAGTGTTCCAGATAGTTTAATAGATCAATTAATCAGTTACTGGCATTGACTACTTAAAACAAATGGAATTAACAGAAATTTTCAGCCATTTTTAGAATTATACTACCGAATATATTTTCATTTTTCAATATAACTATCCAATGGTAGCTATTTTTACATAGACACCTTGTGTTTAAATTTACGAATCCGATCACAGTGTTTACATGAATGCTAAATAGTGACTGGGTTGATGTGTGTGTTTATATGTCACAAGCTTCAAATCAGAATTGATTGCGGACACTTCACAAATATACAGTTTCCCACTGTTAGTGCATCTTTCAATAACTGCTTCTTTTCTTTGTAGAAAGCAGACTTAATATTTATTTATTTTCAGGTCCTAATTTGAAGACGACGAGTACATAAAAGCTTTGTGCCATGCTGCTTATATTTATCAAACAGTAAAAAAGCCCCTTCCCTCGCCCAAATCAAGGCATCTGTGGATGAGTGTCCGAAGCAAGGACTGGTAGGACGACATGACACCATTCAGCAGCAACAACAGCTTGTTCCATGCATTATACATCATTACTACATTTCTACTTCATTACACATGCTCAGAACATTCCAGTTTTGGTTTTCAATCAGATCAAATATTTACATGTCCTATCGAATGGATTTAAAAAAGGTTTAAACCACCCCCTTACAATCCGAAATGAAATTTAACATGTGACTTTTTTTCTTACAAAAGTGCTACTACTCTTATTACAGTCGATTAGAGTCCATGTAATTGCAGCAAGTGTAACACTGAGAAAGCAATGAATGTAAGATGGATGCATACTAAATTTGTGTCCATATCTGTGATTTGTTACCTGGCAGTTGAGGCCATGGTATCCCTGAGGGCAGGTGCACTTGTATGTGCCATAGCTGTCCTGACAGGTGCCTCCATTCATGCAGGGTCTGGAGTCACACTCGTTGATGTCATGCTGGCAGTAGTTACCAGTGAACCCGGCTGGGCACAGACAGGTAAAGCTGTTGATGCCATCCACACAGGTGCCACCATTAAAACAAGAGCTGTTTGAAAAAAAAAGAAAAAGAAAAAAGATTATCAGTCATATTTACTACATTAATTTAACATCATTTAGTTTCTCGGGTAATTTATAATGGTCTATGATGCTGCATTGTCATTTGTTCACCAGAGGGGGCGCTAATGGACAACAGAGGAAAAAGGAGTGCTAGAGCTTTTATCTGGTACACTTTCATCATGAGGCACATCAGTTGGCTGACTTTCAGTCCTGAACCTGAACAGTCATGTTCTGAAAACTGAGCTGAGATCAGTGGTTTTATGATAGCCATGTATGGAGGCATAATATTAAATTTTCTTTGCATGTCAGAATGACAGTACAATGTACACTACCATTCAAAAGTTTGGGGTCTGTAAGATAAAAAAAAAAAAAGAAGTCTCTTAAGCTCAATAAGGCTGCATTTATTCTTATTTATTATTATGATATAAAATACAGCAAATCCAGTAATATTGTGAAATAGTACTACAATTTAAAATAACTGTTTTCTATTTTAATATTCTTGAAAATGTAATTTATTCCTGTGATGGCAAAGCTGAATTTTCAGCATCATGACTGCAGTCTTTAGTGTCACATGATCCTTCAGAAAACAATCTAATATGGTAATTTGCTGCTCAAGAAACAATTCTTATTATTATCAATGTTTTGCTGTGCTGCTTAATATATCTGTGGAAAAAATATGTTTTATTTGAAAAAGAATATACATGTATTTCCTGTCACTTCTGATCAATTTAATGTCCTTGCTGAATAAACTATTAATTTCTTTAAAACATTTTACAATTATTTGTAAGTATTCTCCATTTGTGGTATCGGCATGTTGGGTTTCTGTAAGAAGTGGTCACAGTGGTCATGTATTCTGCCATGTTGCAGTCTACACACTACAGTATATTTAGGGAAAATTTGCTTCTCACCAATGAGTTTAGTATTTTTATTATGTGTTTTGTATTAAACATTTTAGGTTTTTATATAGCTTTAGAGTAAGAAGGATAAATACATATGTTTAATTAGATATTAGTCTAATGCTAATGATGCTGTACAGGTGAGTTTTTCTGTGTTCTCTCATAGAGTCTTCCATGGATAGGGTTTGAATTTTAGAATGGCCAATTGTTCTTTGCTGTGTATCCATTACTGCTTTGTTGATATTTTTCTAAGATAGTGGAGATGGGTTTACCTCTTGATTGTAACAATTTTCTGTTGTAGCTAGTATTTACACTTGAAAACCTGCCACAAATAAGAGTGCAGTTGTTACCTCTCAGTACAGTCAGGTGTGTTGTTCTCACAGTGAATCCCACTAAATCCAGGTGGACAGGTACACGTGTAACTGTTCACACAATCAGTGCAGTTTGCACCATTTTTACACGGGTTACTATCACATTCATTAATGTCCTCCTCACATCTGCTGCCCCGAAAACCTGGTAGGCAGGTGCAAGTGAAGGTGTTCACTGCGTCTTTGCAGAAGCCCCCGTTACTGCAAGGGTCTAGAGGAAAAGGACGAGGTTAGACATCAAGGCAAGATACAATAGATCATGGGTCAAACTCCGCTCATGGAGGGCCACTGTCCTGCAAAATGTAGCTCCAAAACACCTGACTGGACGTTTCTAGTAATCCTGAAGACCTTGATTAGCTGGTTCAGGTTGTTTAATTAGATTTGGAGCAGTGGTCCTCCAGTAACTGAGCTTGACATCCCTACATTAGATCAAAATAAGGATGAAACAGGACACTAACTGGGCTTGCAGTCGTCAATGTCCGTCTCACAGTTGCGGCCAGTGTAGCCCGATTTGCAACTGCATTTGTAGCTGCCAATAGAGTTTTGACAGATGGCATCATTTCGACAAGGGTTTTTGACACATTCGTTAATGTCCACCTCACATGTTTGGCCTACAAGGTAGGGAGAGCACAAAATATGAATATAGTTATTATGGATAATATTGATGCTAGGACAGAATTTATTGTTAGGTTTATACCTTGCCATCCCTCAGGGCACACACAAGAGAAGCTCTCGTAGTCTTCGGACTCCTTACATACACCTCCATTCTTACAAGGTTTAGGGCTGCACGGGGCCAACAGGGTCTCACAGTTCTCACCTGGAAGATAATATATCAAAATACAAAGCATTAAAACACCTTCCATTCAGATTAGATATGTTTTTTTCTATGCATAAATCTGTCTTTCAAGGTGTTCTTTCTTTTTTTTTTAAAGAGGAGACGTTCTTCCTTTAAGGAGGCCTAAATTTAGAAGGTGACACTATGTTTCAGCACAGGTTCTGTTTCGATTCCTCTCTTCTCTGTTGGAGATAAGCCTGTCAGTTCTAGCAAAGCAAAGCACATTGGCCTATCTGTTTCCACGACGGCCGGACCCTGCAGGAAGCCAGCAGGTTTTCCTGCCATTGTCTGGCCATTTGCGTTTCTGTGAGAGAGGAAGTAGGGCAAACAGGAAACATGACAGGCTACTGTTCCCACCCTGGTATGAACAGATTCTTGTTATTCTTGATATGATGCTCTGTGGATTTTTCCAAAAAGAAAGACACTGGGAATTAATATGATTTCTGTTCCAGAGGCAGAACATCATTATCTGTTTTGTCAAATAACACAGTGAGAGGAAAGAATGTGTCGTCTGCTGAAATCACATTTTCCTGTATTGTCAACAGAGATACTTGCAGGGCTCATTGAGGGGGCCATTGTCAACAAACAGGGACTAGATTGATGGAGGGGGGTCTCTTGTTCCTGACGTTGAAATTGTAACTTCACAAACTACAAACAACACATCATTTAAAGTGGCTGAAGTATAGTAAAATTAACCAAAAGTTAATTACAGAATTTATGAAATAGATGAAGTTTTTAGTTTTTTAGGCTTTTAGTTACTCAACTAATAAATAACTACAACCAATTTTTATGTAAACTTGTTTTGTTTTGTTTTGTTTTTTTAGCTTTGAGGTATGAAATTTAACTTTTACCAGATGTAAACATGTAATTAATTTTCTTTTCAAGAAAATGTATTAAAAAATATTGATGAATCATCTTGCACACTCAGGTGTTTTAGTTTTTTTATATTTTGCTTATTAAAATGCTTCTAGAATGAAAATGTCCCATTCTCACTAAGTTTCTTAAACTAAAGGGTATTGGCTGTTTAGAAGAAATGGCCCACCCCAACTTCCTGATTCAATGGTAAATACATCAACACAGAAAAACAGCTAATTGTCATGGATTTTGATTTAAAATATTTACTTGAAGTATTTGATTTTTTTTTTTTTGTATGTGTATATTGTATGTGTATTTTGTTTTTTGTGCAAACAAAGCACTCGCGTCTCTTCATAAAATTGAGGTTAAACCACTGGATTACTTTAATGATGTCTATACTGCCTTTCTGGGGCTTGAAAGTAGTAGTTGCATAAGCTGTCAACGGAGGGACTCTTAGATTTCATCAAAAATATCTTAATTTGTGTTCCGAAGATGAACGGAAGTCTTACAGGTTTGAAACGAAATGAGGAGGAATAATTAATGACAGAATTTTCATTTTTGGGTGAACTAACCCTTAAAGGGTCACATGACAATGGTAAACATAAAATAAAGGTGTGTATATATATATATATATATATATATATATATATATATATATATATATATATATATATATATAATCTATTTTAAATATCTTTTTTGAGAGTTTCATTTTCTTTTCATTTAAAAAAAAAAACAAAACAAAAAAATTATGACTTCAGCTCCTGAACCCCAGGGGTTCGCAAAACACTGGGGTTTGGGAAACCCTGGTTTAAACAGCTAAACAGTCAAAGCTACATAACTGGTAAAACTGTCATGAATAAAGCTAAACTCATACCAGTGTAAGGCAGCAAACAGTTGCATTTATATCCAGCCACGTCATCAATACAGGTTCCTTGATTCAAGCAAGGGTTGGAGGCGCATTCATTGATGTTAGTTTGGCAATTGGGACCTATAATCAAATGTTAGAAACACACGGTGAGTTTGATATGAGGGTCAAAGGGCATCACACATAGTTACAGTACATTAGCAGAATGAATGATACTAACCACTGAAGCCGGCGCGGCATGTGCAGACATAGCCACTGGTCATGTCCTTACAGGTGCCTCCATTCATACAGGGGTTGGACTCACACTCATTGTTATTGATGTCACAGTTGACACCACTCCATCCAGAGTCGCAAATACAGTTATATCTGTAAGACACAAGATCTGAATTTTACATGTAGCTAAAGGTTGTTTTTTTTTTCTCTCACAGATCTGGGCCTGTATCTCCCACTGCTGGAAAATCCAGCAGTTAAAGCCAGCTTAAAGTGATTTTATAGTACATGGTTTCTGGCTGGTCCTAGCTGATCACAGGTTGATCTAGACCAGCTGATGGAATTGCTGAACAAAACGTCACATCTTAAACTGAGCTGCTGGTCTTAGCTGGTGTAAACAAAGTCTCACAGCCTGGCCAAGATGGTTTGCAGCTGGTTTAGCTGTCTAGCAAGCTGGTCTCCCAGATTAACCAACTGGAAAGTGCCAAATCCAGTCTAAAACCAGCCAACAGACCATCCTGATCAGCATAGGCTGGTTTAAGCTGTTTTTTGTTTGTTTGTTTGTTTTTTAGCAGGGTTTGACCCAGTATACCATCTTGGTCATTAAGCAAAAAACAACTGGATCACCTTAAACTGGTATTACTTGGTTTTTCAGGCAGGATTGTGATACATTGTTTAGTAGGTTTAATAAAAATCTATGAACTTTTAGCTGCTTATATGTTTATTAGATTTGATATGCACTACTTTGAAAAGTAAAATGAAAATGTTTCTTATGCTCACCAAGACTGCATTTATTTGATCCAAAATACAGTAAAACATTAATATTGTGAAAAATGATCACAATTTAAAACAACTTTTTTCTATTTGAACATATTTTAAAATGTAATATATTTTTGTGATGTCAAAGCTACATTTTCAGCAGCCATTACTCCAGTCAGTGTCACATGATCCTTCAGAAATCATTCTAATATGCTGATTTGGTGCTTGAGAAACCAAAACATAATTTATTCAAAATCTTTTGAAACTTTATAAATGTCTCTACCGTCAGTTTGATCAATTTAATGCGCCCTTGCTGAATAAAAGTATATATTTATTTAAAAAAATGTACTGTCCCAAAACTTTTGAATGGTAATGTATGTATGTAAATAATACACACCCATTGACTTTGTCTTCACAGTGTCCATGGATACAGGGGTTGCTAAGGCATTCGTTGAGCTGTGATTGGCAGGTACTGTCGTGATACCCCTCTCTGCACAGACACGTAAAACCGTTGACTCGATCAACGCAGGTTCCACCATTGTGACAGGGGTTGATGGCACATTCATCAATATTTATGTTACACATTTTCCCTACAAAACAGAAAAGAATTATGAAAATGGTTAGTGTCACATGTTGTATAGTAGTCAAAATAACTTCTGAATCGACAGCATTCATTAGGCCATTCCTTGTTTTTCTTGAAATCCTAGGCTCAAGGCCCAGTTTTTAGACTCCACTTCAGGCAGCACCACTATTCACCAAACGCAATGCCCAGCATAAAGGCAGAGGTTTCATTTGTCACTTGTCTTTAAAGCACTGGCCAACTTCCCCCTTTTAAAAGATCGACTTTCACAAATCTTTTGCAAATCTTTTCTCCTTTCAGACTCCCAGATGTCCTAGAGATCTCTGGCTGAATGGGGGAGCGGGCTGGCTTGCGTGTTTGCTCGGCAGGCGGGGGATTGGGCGAGACTGTAAGCCAACACCGCAGCCCAGGCCGAGTGTCTGCTCGCTGGCCAGCTGTCTCTCCCCACCCTGCTTTGTTGCCTGTCTCACCTGTTGAACTCTTTGTTGACTCCCCATCTCTTCAACACTGATAAAGACCTGGGCTCAGTATACCACCTAGACTGCCTTGCTAACACCACATATGCTGTGGCTTTTTCAAAGCTCAGAAGACTTAGTGGAGTATGTTTCATTTAAGTATCAACTTTGTCCTAAATTCATCTACCACTACAATAAGACATTTGTTGACATGCAGTGTAGAGTTATTCAATGGATGTTTCTAGTATAGCTTTGGTCTTGGAAGAATTTGATGTTTGAGTTCATACTGAAATCTCTTTGGTATCTTGTCAAATCAGAGCACAGTTTAAGACATTGTTTAGATCTCTTATGAAACTCTAGAGGAGATACATAGGAGTAAAAGAAAACAAAATAAAAAATTTGAGTGCAAAAGTCTCCATTTCATTTGCTTTTTCATTTGCTTCCTTCTCTCCAAAGCCCCGCCCTCCCAAGAAATGTCAGCCAATCAGTTGTCAGCAAACCCAAACTTGTTCAAAGACATTCATGATTGTCTGAAAAACTGTGTTCAGCCACCCTAACAATTGTATTTATTGACTGACTGACTGATTGACTGATTGATTATAAAAGTCTCAGGACACAAATTTTAGTGGGTTTATTTTTTTTCCCCACCAGTTAAGCACAAACCCCACCCGATTCTAAAGATTTCACTTAATCATGTAAATCACAGTGTTGATTGCTTACACAACACTGAAACAAATACTAACCCTAACCTTAACCTTAGTATAGTGTTGGTAGCATATCCTGATAGAGAGTGTGTCTCTTTGTCCCGGTCGGATCCATGTGTGATGTTTCTGAACTCTGAACTGAATCCATAAAGTCTGAACTTTTCATGATTTTCTGATGATTATCAGTGAATAACTTCAAATAATGTCAGACTGTTTTTCACACTTGTCGACTTTTATAGCCCTTTTATTTTTTATAGACCTTTCTGAAGCTTGACAGGCCTTGGCCACTATGAACTATTATTGTATAGAAAAGATATTTGTGAAGATACTTTTCTGTGATGCCTCCTTTTGTGTTTCAACGATAAATAACAGCATACAGGTTTGGAATGACATGAGGGTGAGTAAATAATGAATGCACTTTCATTGCTTGGTTAAGCTATTCAATTAAACTCTCATTTCACATGTTATTTCCGTTTTTATATTTCATCACAGCTGCCGTTAACTGGTGTATTAAGCACATGATCTGAGACCACTCACCTGTGTATCCTGGTTCACAGGCACACTCGTAACCATTTATCTTGTCAATGCACCTTCCATAATCGCAGGGATTGCTCTGACAGTCATCTAGGTTAACCTCGCAGTTAGCACCTGTTAAAACACAATAGAATTAAAGTAAATGACCAGAAGAGCTTTTGACAGGCAGGAATTTACTAATTTTTGACCATTACAGTAAAAGTGGCACCTGCGGTTCCTTTCGGGCAGATGCATAAGTAGGCATTCTCACGGTCCTGGCAGGTGCCTCCATTTTGGCACGGCTGACTGAGACACTCATTAATGTTGATCTCACACAGACGACCCGTGAAACCTGCACGGCAGGAACAGGTGAAGGACGCCAGGCCGTCTTTACAGGTGCCATAGTGACATGGGTTGGAAAGACACTCGTCTACATCTGTCTCACAGTGCTGCCCTGTGTAACCTAAAAAGAAAACAGATTAATTTATTATATTTATTATGACACAGCGTTTCCTCACATTCTGGCCCTGAAACTTACATGTTTTTCCACACTTTCAGAAAAAAAAGATACAAAAGCTGTCACTGGGATGGTACCTTTTCCAAAGGTACATCTTTATACCTTATTTAACCCTAAAAGGTGCATATTAGTACCTTAAAGGTACATTCAAGTAAATAGTGCATGACCTTTAGAGCAATTTATAGCCAAATATATATTTGCTGCAAAATATACTGACAGCAGAAATACAACTTTGCTATGACGTTTTATGTATTTAATATTTTTCATGAATTTTTCAGGCTTTAAAAAAGTTCATACCTTCAGTGCACTGGCAGGTGTACATGTTGGGCCCATCAATACACTTGGCCCCATTTTTACATGGGGTGCTAGCGCACTCGTCAATGTCGAACTGGCACTGGCTGCCCGAGAATCCTGAGAGGGAGGTAAGAGGAAAGAGTAGGGGGTCATTACAATCATTCCTCCGGTTTGCACTCGCTTCATTCCTCCACACTCATCTATACAACTACACCAGTGTTCATTAATACACGGCTGCAAGCTTTCCCCCTCTCTCTCTTTTTCTCGGGTTTTTCAAGCTGCTTTTCAACAAACCATCATGGTGAGAGGGGGAGAAGGGGGTAAAATGGCGGTAAAAACCTTCCAAGGCCTCCTGACCAAGGGCACCAGACAAAGAGGAACTGTCTATTCAGTGGAACGCCAAGCCATGCCGGTTGCCTCCTTTGTCCCGTAGAAGTTTTCCATCACAATGTGCATTCTCCCATCCAGCCTTTGCCCCCCTCTCTGAGTCTGTCTCACCAAAAGAGCCCCACGCAAACCCCTGACCTCATGCTATTCAGCAACCCCGCGCTCAGGAACCCCCAACATTTGTGCTTTCTCCCTCAGTTATTTTAATCCCTCGCTAAAGACGTCTGCTGTTCAAATATACAGTCTGAACACATTAAGGGCTACAAATCCATCAGTGCAGAGACTTATGGGACATATATCACAGTTTGAGACTAAAGTTCTTCAACAATAAAACTTTTTTTAAAAGAAAATTGTTGCTATGCAGTTCTTGCCTGGCCCACCTCCAGTCTCCATGATATTCCGTTCCCTATACATGGCTTTAGTGTAACTCTATAGGATTTTTCTGGGCTGTTTATTGTACGCCTGGTTAAAATCGCAAGTCGGATCACTCAGAAATGTAATTTCACAACTTTTATAATAACAAACAGTGA
Source organism: Megalobrama amblycephala (assembly GCF_018812025.1). NCBI lineage: Eukaryota > Metazoa > Chordata > Actinopteri > Cypriniformes > Xenocyprididae > Megalobrama > Megalobrama amblycephala. Next base: position 40,917,959 of record NC_063047.1, read on the forward strand.
TAATCCTGATAACAAATTCTTAACTTGCTCATGCCATTCCCAGAGACCCCCTGGCATCTGTAATCAAGGTCTGTCTCATGCATCTTCAGAAAAACAGGAATTTCTTCTGAGCCACTAAAATGCCACATTACAAAAAGCGCCCATTGTAGTTGCTATGGATTCAGTGTGTAAACTACTGAAAGGGATCCCTGCGCCGCATGCTGAAAAGGAGCTCTGATTTCCATCTGAAACAGCGAAGAGGCCTAGCTTCCACTTCTTCAGCTTACCACCTTCCAAACTCCTCTACACCACTCTTGGGGGTTATAGTCCCCGTAGACCCCTTTACTTACACAACCTCATCATGCCTAATATTGTACCTCCGCTCTACCCCCTTTTATCTATGCATGAATTCCTCTGTGCTGTTTTCCTACAAGAAGAGCCTTTTTCACAAACCTACATTTTCAACTAAATTACTTTTGCATCATTGGAACAGGACAAAAGCTCAAAGTAGAGTAGAATAATAATAAAATGTTAGATATATACTGTGAAGAACATTTTAATATGTAGTCACTGAATATTAAATTAAATAATTAAATTAAAGAAAACATTAAAATATTTAGAATTTCTAAATTAAACAAATTTCTCAGTTTAATAAACATTTTAAATATATTTTTAGATTTTATGTTGAAAAGTAAATTAATATTAAAACATAAAATGAATAAATATTTATATTAAAATGTTTATATAACAAATATGTGTTCTTATTTTGTGAACACATTCCGCTTTAAATTCAGAATTTTATATCTGACTCCATTAATTTCAAGACAATTCAAACTTAAAACACTGAAAGTCTTCTGAACACTATAAATGCCATAAGCAGGTTTTTGCAACGCATAAATGAAATATATCCACTCGTTCAAGCAAAATTCTAACTGAAATTCTAACTTTCCAGAAGCTTTCATATGGATTATTCGAAGCATTTTAGCCCTGGCTGTGTAAGCCTGCCTCAGGGCAGGGATTAGTGTTCTTCTCTCTGTTCTGTCCTGGGAGGTGATTGACCCCTGCATGCTCACCTGTGGGGCACTCGCATTGGTAGTTGTTGATCTTGTCGATGCACTTCCCATTGTTGAGGCAGGGCATGCTATTGCACTCATCAGCATTGATCTGGCAGAAGACTCCCTCGTACCCTGCCAATTAGCATAGGGGAATAAGCTCCAGATTTAGCAAGAGAATTCAGCCTGTCTTAGCGATGCTATTAGTGTTTCTTTTGTCTATAATAAACAGAATATGTGAGCTTTTCATAGACAGGCATCAGTATCATTAGTGCTACAGCCAAAAAATGCAATTTACTGGATCACAAGTTGGTCATGTGAGGTAATGACATCACCAGTATGAGTTCATATATAGTGAGCATTTAGATAGAGGTTATGTCCTAAACCAAATGCAATAGGTCTTTTGGGTTACCTGGCATACAGATGCAATGGAAGCCTCCAATTTGATCCAAACAGGTAGCATCATTCTGGCATGGGTTGGACATGCACTCGTTTATGTCCAGTTCACATCGAGCTCCCACATATCCCTGCAGACATTTACACTGGAAGGAACCTTTTGTATTTATACACTTTCCAGCATGTTCACAAGGGTTTGCACCTAAAAGAGAGACACAAAACACCCTTAAACATTTTCCTTTAAAATATTCCATCTATTCAGGTTTCCAGGGTGTTGCTATGCAGTTGCTAAGGTGTTCATAGTGCTTCATAGCATGTTGCTATGTGGTTGTTCACCCAGGGTGTTCTGGGTGGTTGCTGCGGTGTTCAAGTGTTAATTTTATAAAATGTATTTTTTTAAAGAAGCCATTCCTCACCCAGTGAGCATTCGTCAACATCTTGGTCACAGGCTGGGCCAACATAACCCAGAGGACAGGTACAGATGGCCTTGCCATTGACTGGGTTGGTGTCACAGTTGGAGCCTTTCTGACACGGGTTACTAATACAAGCATCATTAAGGTGACACAGCAGACCTAAGACATCAATACACATAATCATCATCATTTACTCATCCGCAAGCTGTTCTAAACCTGTATGAATTTCTTTGTTTACATTATTGGGTGAACTATCCCTTTAAGTACTGATTATTAGTACTTGCATAACTATATTAAGGTGTGGTTTAGGTTAGTTGCATGTAATTACGCACAACTTATAGTAATTGCTATAGCAACTACATGTAAGACGTAAACAAAGACACTGTAAAATAAATTGTTACAAATGATGTTTTGGTACAAAACAATGTTTTGTGGCACTTAGTCCATGGCTATTAGCTTTACATCATATATGTGCAGGTGTACTCCTAAGTGCATAGACTAAATACATTTTAGCAGATTAAAGAATCAAATTGATATGCCTCATCTTAACTTCGTGTTTTGAAAGAAAATAAGTGAAATAAGTGGTTCATTAAACTGAAAATAGGGTCTTTAAATTATCTTCAGTGGTTTTGCTCAAATCTCCCACAAAGCTAATGCTCTAATAAAAAAAAGGAGTGATTCAGTTGCATGTGAAAAAAACTATGCACACCTGTGCGCCCGTGAGGACATTCACAGAGGAAGGAGGCCACCCGATCATGACACGTGGCTCCTGCGTGGCAGGCAGCATCTGCGCAGTCATCGATGTTCTCGCTGCAGTCATCCCCTGTCCAGCCGTTCACACACACACAGTTGTATCCACCCTGCGTGTTCAAGCACGTACCACCGTTCTGGCAGGAATTGGGCATCAAATCGCACTCGTTGACGTCTTCGGTACAAAACTGACCTGAGGAATTAATATATACATACATACAGCCGTTAATTTCACTCCAAAATACAACATGTACCTTTCTAAACAGAGATCTGGTTCAAAAATGTCTTTGTTTTTAACTGTAATTGAAGTGTAGGGTTTGAGTAGGTAGTTGGTACCTGTCCACTCTGGCTTGCATTGACAATTGTAAGTGTTCACTCCATCCACACAGGTCCCTCCGTTTAGGCACCGATGGTCTGGACAGTCATCAATGTTCTCCTCGCAGTTCTGACCACTAAAGCCTGGAAAGAAAGAAGCAATTTCATCAAAATTGTTCTTAAAAATCTAGTTTCAAAAGCCAGAAGTGACAAGATTGTTTACATGCCCATTTCAGGCACTGCTGATTTGAGTAGCAAATCAGCATATTAGAATGAATTCTGAAGGGTCATGTGACACTGAAGACTAGAGTAATGATGCTGAAAATTAAGCCTCGCTATCGCAGGAATAAATTACATTGTAATAGAAAAGAGTGGTAACACTTTATTTGTTACATATGTTACATGTACTTACTGTAGTAATAACAGTAAATTATGCATAATTACATGCAACTAACCCTAAACCAAACCCTATTTCTAACTCTATAATAAGTACATGTTGTTAATTAATATTAATCAGTACCTAAATGTATAATTATGTTGTAACAAGGATGCTAAAATAAAGTGTAACCAAAAGAGTTATTTTACATTGCAATAATATTTTACAATATTACCATTTTTGATCAAATAAATGCAGCCTTGCTGAGCATGAGCATCTTTCAAAAAAAAACAAAAAACATACTAAACCCAAAGTTTTGAATGGTACTGTACCAATCCCATTTTTTTCCACATATGAAAGTGAGTCCAGATCTGAATTTTCAGAATGTCAGTTATTTTTGCTGTTCACACTAGCATCAAAAAAAAAAAAAAAACGTGAACATAGCCTATAACATTAGAGCAGTGTGAATTTAAAAAAATAAAACAGCACTGAATACATAACCCACAATTTTAAATATACTAGACATGGATAAATATTTGAGAAACTGTTTGCAAACAGAATTCACGTCGCCTCGCAAAGAACTAAATATTTATATCAGATTGCACAATACAGATCCTTTAACACAAACATGAAAATTCGATTGTTTCCCAGTATAAACAGAGGGATAACACTTTGTGAAACTCCTTATTACATTCGAAAACAGTCGTTACTGTTGTTGCGGTCAACAGTCTTCCTTTTCTGAGAAGACTGGCAATACCAGGGTTCTGTTAGAGGCACCAACGACAACAACTTAACCGACTCTAACCACAATTTCCTACAATTTAACTCCAAAAATTTCAGTTAGGATATGTTTCATAACTGATCACATTATATAAAATGAATTATTCCTTCAAAGCCCATGAATGCATGGAATAAAACAGGAAGAAATGATTTTAGTGATGTTTCCTCACAGCTGAGGTTAGGTTATGTTCTCTGGCATGATATGAGTTCCATTCAGATCCAAAGTAGTGACAGGAGACGAGCACACACACACATACTCATTCTCCCAATGCTGACTCTAACCTAGGGACACCAGCATAAGGATGTTGTCGTTCAGACATTTCCTCACGATAAGCGCAAATATTTTCCTGCCGGCCTGTTCACACACACAGACTCACAGAGCTGCAAGTGGGAGTGCAGATACTATGACTAGACTGGGTTTAAATAAGGCTGAGAGAAGGGCATGCTGGAAAATGTAGCCTATCCCATGTTCCGAAGTAGTGGGAAACACTGATACTGCATTGTTATTGCAAACTCACTGAGCTCATCTAAAATCTCTACCTTCAGTGTTGACCCGGATAAAAGGCCGATATCATTTGTCTTGCCGCTGGAACAGATGTCGTCAACAGGACACTTGTGAGTCAAAATAAGCTGAGTGGATTTCCTCTGAGAGATCAAAGTTAAGAGGCTGCCATTGATCCATCATTTAATGAACTCATTTGTTATGTAACTAATGGCAGTTAAAGCCCTCATCATGATTAAAAAGATTCAAGATTCAAGCCATATACCCCATAATCATGGGTATTTAAGATATCATGTCTTTGAATTGTTAGCATGGTAAACAGCTCTTAAGCCAGGAAAGGGAATATGCTAGAACAAGTCTGCTACGTAATACATACATAATAACATAAGCATTAAACCCAGACAATATATCAGATATTCAGAGTATATTCATGGTGATTTAGCTGGCCATATAAAATAAGGCAACATTGTGAATATTGCAATTATTTTAAAGTAATTAATATTTTGACAAAAAAAACATGACATGGAAACCCATGTCATGTAGCTTAGTTTCGTCACTATTTTCTGTTACGACGGCAAACTGCATTGTTACTGCATTGAAAAAATCGATCCATCGATGCATCGCGATTTTATCTCCAACGATTCTGGATCGATTCTGAGAATTTTAGAATGAATTCTGAGATTAGTTTTTAACCAGATGCGCAATGGCGCTGAGTGTGCTTTAAAAACACCCGGATTCTGCTTGCTTCCAATTCCTCACATACATACACCACTTGAACCTTCTGTAAAATAACCTTTTATGAAGTTCGGAAAGGTTGAACCGAATTACAAGGACATTTGCGGGCTTCACAGAGACGCGTGCTTTGTTTCATGTTGCTGTGCGCGGTCTCGCCCGTCAGAATTTTCCTTACAAAATTACAAATGCTCTACGAAGTCATCATTTATGTTGTTTGGAATGCAGTGGACATATATATTTAATATGAAACTCACTAACAGAAGGCTGCTTTCAATTTCAAATGCTGACGCGCGCTTTAATTGTGAAGAGTACTTGTGTCTCAAAATAGTTTTATGATGCAAAATTAATGTAAACACAGCCAGTTATGTCTTAATGGATTAAATGGGCAGGACAAATAACATTACTTCTTATATTTCAAAAGAGATCCATGCGTGAATGCGGCTTATTAGCTAGATCTCAAGCTGTTTACGTCGTCATAGTAACAATCAAACAACAGTGAAGATAAGAAAGAAAAATCACTCACAGTTCTTGAATGGAAAACGTTAAGATAATCTTAAATACTGAAAGCACTCTTTGTTTGTTGCTTGCAATATGTTTCTTTGCTCCTCTTTATTATTTGCTTCTTGCTTGTATGTTTTGAAGTTATTATTTTATTTATAATTATTTTATAAGTACTTATAATTACTTATGTAAGAATATGTAAATGTAAGGATTTTAAGATTTTTAAGTCAGTAAACTAATTCATTAATAAGAAAAAAACAGGTAGATCAAGAATCGTTTTGGAATTGGATCATAACTCCCAGAATCGGAATCGGATCGGATCGTGAGGTGACTAAAGATTCCCACCCCTAATTTTTTATTTACTTTTTTTTAATTCATTTAATTTATTATTATTATTATTATTATTATCATTATTATTTATTTTTAAATGTGTTTTGATATATTATTCGGTTGTAGTTTTATTTTTTATTTATTTTAATGCTATATTGTATGTAAATAGTTGAGGTTTTGTTAATTGGGGTAATAATATTGAGGAATTTCAACTTATATATTTCAACAAATATATATATATATATATATATATATATATATATATACATACACACACACACACACACACACACAGTGCTCAGCGTAAAGGAGTACACCCCCTTTAAACCTTTTAAACAATATCTCAATGAAGACAAAAACAATTTCCAAAATGTTGACAAGACTAAGTTTAATATAACATCTGTTTTAACTTCTAACATGAAAGTAAGGTTAATAATATAACTTAGATTACACATTTTTCAGTTTTACTCAAATTAGGGTGATGCAAAAATGAGTACACCCCACAACAAAAACTACTACATCTAGTACTTTGTATGGCCTCCATGATTTTTAATGACAGCACCAAGTCTTCTAAGCATGGAATGAACAAGTTGGTGACATTTTTCAACATCTATATTTTTCCATTCTTCAAGAATGACCTCTTTTAGAGACTGGATGCTGGATGGAGAGTGATGCTCAACTTGTCTCTTCAGAATTCGTCATAGGTGTTTGATTGGGTTCAGATCAGGAGCCACTGAATCACTGTCACCCTGTTCTTCTTCAGAAATCCAACAGTGGCCTTAGATGTGTGTTTAGGATCATTGTCATGTTGGAAAAGTGAACAACGACCAAGGGCATGGAGTGATGGTAGCATCTTCTCTTTCAGTATAGCAGTACATTTGTGAATTCATGATGCCATCAATGAAATGCAGCTCCCCGACACCAGCAGCACTCATGCAGCCCCACATAAGGACACTGCCACCACCATGTTTCACTGTAGGCACCATGCATTTTTCTTTGTATTCCTCACCTTTGCGACAACATACAGTTTTGAAGCCATCAGTTCCAAAAACATTTATCTTGGTCTCATCACTCCAGAGTATAGAGTCCCAGTAAGCCTTCATCTTTGTCAGCATGGGCCCTGGCAAACTCTAGGCGGGATTTTTTGTGCCTGGTCTTTAGGAGAGGCTTCTTTCATGGACGGCACCCATGCATGTCATTCCTCTGCAGTGTATACCGTATTGTGTCACTGGAAATAGTCACCCCAGTTTGGCTTTCTACTTCTTTAGATAACTGCAGTGAACTTGCATGCCGATTTTCTCATCAGAAGACGCTCCTGTCGAGGTGTTAACTTCCGTGGATGACCTGAAAGTCTCTGTGAGATGGTTGCAGTTCCATCTTTTTAAAATTTCTGTACCACTTTTGCTACAGTATTCTGACTGATAAGTAAAGCTTTGCTGATCTTTTTGTAGCCTTCACCTTTCTGGTGTAAAGAAATTATTTTCTTTCTCAGGTCATGTAACATTTCTCTTCCAAGTGGTGCCATTGCTGACAGCATGAAATGGGAAGGGGCTTTAACACCCCATAGTCAACTGTCTGCTGGACACCTGTGTAATGAATAATTAGACTCACCTGTGGTTGAATTCTTGTTAAATTAGACACATGTAGTCTAAAATGTAGCTTTGCTCCAGAGACTTTTAGTGGGGTTGTACTCATTTTTACATAACCCTAATTTGAGTAAAACTGAATTTTTTTTTTTTTTGCCCAGCAGTCAAAACAAAACAAAATGAAGAAATCATTGTAATCAAATACAGGGGTTTTAAACAAGACAGACTTAATTCCATTTGGCAGACTCTTATTATTTTGTGATTCAGAAAGGAATCTTTACTAGTTACTTTGCTTTGCTAGTTTGGGTGAAGCATGTAGCCTGATGTGTTCAATGCTGTTACTTGTAATTAATGGTAATGGTAATGGTTATTAAAGAATTACGGATGCCTACCTGGCAAACAGGAGCACTCGTAGCTCGTCTCTCCCTTCTGTACACAGGTGCCCCCGTGGTAGCACGGTGAGGGGTTGCATGGCTGATAGAGTGTCTCGCAGTGTCTCCCGGTGTACTCTGCAGGGCAGTTGCAGCGATACGTGCCCACCTCATTCTCACACACACCGCCGTTCTTGCAAGGAGAGGGAATCTGGGCGCACTCGTTGACATCTTGTTTGCAGGTTTGGCCTGAGAAGAATGGTGTGCAGTGGCAGAGGTAGTCAAAATCAAAGGGACTACACTGACCGCCATTGGCACAAGGATTTGAGGCACAAGGATCAGCTTGCTGGCAGTTTTTACCTAGTGAATAAGAGTGTTTTAAGGTCAGAAAATGTTCTGCAGAATTCTAGTTCATATTTCTCAAATGCCTCATTTAAAACTGGATTGTGGTCTTACCTGACCAGCCTGGCGGGCATTTACACCTGTAATTGTAGATGCTGGTGAGTTCACATGTGCCTCCGTTTCGGCATGGGGCGCTAAGGCACACGTTATTGGTGGGAGTGAGGCACAGTCGGTCCGTGTAGCCCAAGCTGCAGTTGCAGACAAAGTCCACCTTGTTGGCAGAAGTAATCAAATGGCACACGCCACCATTTCTGCATGGAGAGTGGAAGCAAGGGTTGCGGAACTGGCACGCTGGGCCAGCATACTGATCGAGACACCTGCAGAGTGGAAAGAAACCATAATTAATTAACAGTTAGTTTAAACTGCACTCAGTATATGATTTGAGCTTCATAGTCATAAGGCAACTTTCATTGGCTTTAGCCTAATACTGAATAAAGTGGCAGTATAAATTGAGGTAAATGGGCTATATTGCAAATCCTTTTAGACTATTAGACTTTATTTGTGGTTTTATTTGTGGAAATTACCAAACATTAAACATCTTACAGTTTGGAGTAAAAAAGAAAGAATTTTGAGAGGGCTGGACATTAAGGCCCCGATATACTTCAAACGAAATCGAAGAACGAACTGATGTGACGTCATTTCGAACAAAATCAGGCCGAAACGAAGTTCGTTTTGGGAGTTTGAAATGGCTTGCCAAAGTGAACTCCCAGGAAAAGTTCGCTCCAGCTGCAAAACACCTTCGTACTACCATTGGTCCATGACGATAACGTAATAGGTGATGTGCGCTGAGGCTCCGCCTGCTTTCATGTGGAACTCGTCTCTGACTCATTTGATCTGTTGAGTTCTAAGATCTCCGTGGGTGAAAACATGAACACACTGGATAGCTGCTTTATAATACAAAATGAAGTTGTGCTTCTGATGAAATGAGGCACTGAAACTGTTTTTCATGTTTGATACAGTAAAGCTGCTTGCTTTCAAGCAATCTATTGAATAAAGTGCTAAATAAATGAACGTGACGTGACTGGAGTGCTAATTTGCACAGCTCGTGCTAACATACCAATGTTGTAATGATCAGACGCTTTTCTTTTGCTTTCTATAAAAAATGCTTGTTGTGTTTATTTTGTTACTGAGAAGAAAGTGCACAGCACATTCAGTATTTACATATCCATCTAAACACCGTTCTCAGCAGTGTGGGCGGCGTCAGATGTTTGATTACAGTATATCACAGCTCACGTATTTCAAACTTCGTTTTACCCCTAAACGAAGAACAAAAAAGAACTTAATTTGAAGTATATCAGGGCCTTTAGTAGGTCTCTTGAATCAACAGATTTAATGATGTGAAACCACAACATTTTTAACTTTTACATTTTTAAAGAGTCTAACTTCTCGGGATGCTCATACTAATGGAAAAAGAAAAAACATCACAGTCTTTACACTTTTTATTGGAATCAACCTACAAACAGCTTGCTAATAGCTGCATAATAAGCTGGGATAGCATTTTAACGTTGAAACTATTACACAACACAGCTTTAAGGGACCATTCAAACAGAACAAGATTTTGCATTTAAAAACTGGAGACGCAGGGTAGTGGAATGGAAAAAACACAAAGACTAGAGACATGTTCAAAATAGTAACGCGCCAACAATGCACACCTCGTTTTTAGACCAGCACACCCATGGGCGAACAGATGGGCGCAAATGTATTAGCTATTTAAACAACATAGCACAGGACGTAAAATTGATAATTGCATCGGGCTGAAACTAGGAAAGAACATTTGCGTCGCGTCTGGCGCCGCATTGCGCCGGGCGTATGCTAGGGCCCCTAATGTATGCTTGAGAAAAACATACATACAGCAGTAACAAAAGTGTAAGAAGTACATATTTATTTTATTGTAATTTGCAATGAATTCAGATAAAATATCTGACCATTTTAAAAGTATATCGAAGGAAAATGATCATGCTTTTCTGAATGTTTAAAGTTCTCTCACAGATTTGGATTCTGGTTCACAAGTCTAATCCTGTTTCAAACGGATTTATGAAAGTCAGCCATCCATCAGCAGCTCTTAGGGGAAAATCGAGCACCTCAGCCTTTCTGAATGAATCTGAATTCATTCACTCCAAAGACAAGGCAGTGTCTATACAAGGGTCTTTGAACCCAGGGCTAACATTATCAGGACTTCAAAGCTGTCTTCCTCCACCTCAATGCCTGCTATTCTTCTACAGTAGAGAGTCTCCACAGCATCAATCAGGACCTTGGGAATGCAGAGACAGCACAGTGAAAAACTTTGTAAAAGAGCCGTACAGACTTCATAACAGGTTTTTCCTGAGTTGGTTTGAAAGTAATCTTTTGCCGATTTTACTCAGCGACACAAAAGGGGCCCTCCCTCGACATGACTATGCTGAAATAACCTTTTGCAAAAAGCTAAAGCCATCCAGAGCCTCTGGAATACCTAAGCCATGTTTTTGGCCCCGGGGGGCAACCGGAATATCTCAACACATTCCCAGTGCACTGTTCTCTGATCCAAACAGGGCCCCCCTCAGTGGGGTGAGTGTTTTTACTGTGTCTCTCCCAGGATTAGGATGGCCAATAACTTCAACCAAGAAAAGAAAACACAGGGGACTGAGAACCAGGCACGACAAAACCATTAAGTGCGCGGTGGGAACTGCACTGCTGCCCACAATGCTACCTTTCCTCTCATTGTCCCATGGCCACTCCGACACATTTCTGGAGGTTTGTTTAGGTTTTTGCGGTATTACACAAACATCTTATTCATCAGCAGCACAACAACAAACTCTCTAAAATTCGTATAAATCTTGACGTCGTAAAAGAATTCCTTAGTAGAGAATTGGTTTCTAGACTGTTAAACAGGCAGAAATTACCATGAATTCAAATCCAATTATATGTAAAGGGTCATATCATACATTTTGAGTGTTTAATTCTCTTTACTGCAGTCCATTTACTACGTTAGTTTGCACAAACATTTTTATGACCAATTTCCACTCCCTCTCTGACCCTGAGAATTAAACTGTTTTTAAAGTCTGTTTTTTGGGGTTTTTTTTGCTGCTGTACCCTTAAAGTTGTGATGAAATAAAAGTAGCGACAGATCTTTTTATATTCCATATGAATATCAAAAAAGAACTTGATTCTCGAATTTTCATTTCAGAACTCGAATTTTCATTTCATGCTGACTTTAAGAAACACTGCTGCTGGTTTGCTGTTAGGTATAATATAGCAAAGTCCCTTTCAAGGAAAGTCTGTACACTCGGAAGCCATATTTGCAACGCCTCTGGGCAGCTATTTCGGGCATCCGAGACCAAATCCTATCTATTTGAAAGGGGGGAATCCTGAAATCTCAAAAATTGCTTTCCCAACTCACAATTCAATAACATTTCAAATCAGCAACAAAATCTGACATGAACTGTCCCAAAAATGTTGTTTCTTTTGCTCAAATAGCATTAAAAAGCTTATTTTTCAGGCTTGATGAGCCAATGTGCATTTGCAGTCCTAAGCGCGAGTCTCAGGTTTTTATAGAAACCGGAGCTTCTAACGGCAGCTGCAGTGATGCAATGACTTCATCAATCAGCGATTGGCTCTTTTACTTAGAAGGCAGGACGTATTCCTCCATATTGCGCTTTGCAGTTTCTCCCATTTATAACTAATAGGAGTGAACCGTCTTTCTATATCTATAGTCTTTGAATATAGTTTTACTTCCCCATCCTTCCATAATGGCTTCTTTGCAAAATGACAGATTTAAAAAACTGTCTGCACTGAATGTGTTGCATAAATGGCTAAAGTCAGACTGAAATCATCAGGGTCATTAAAAAAAAACTTCAGCCAGTCATTTGTAAATTCTTTTAGAAGACCATGCAGAGCAGCAGGTGATAAACAGCCAGGAACAGCAAAAGATTTGACAGAATTAATTAGGACTAATCTTTTCGTATGATTTGTTTTTGATGTTTTCGTAGGGGGGGTTTCAGTTTGGTTTCAGAATTTGCATTTTTAAGGTTACAGTATGTTTTCATAGTTTATCAAGTTCTTGTCTCACAAAAAAATGATAACAGCTTTCTTTTTTCAACAAGAATTGAGATCGTATACAGAAAAATTAGGCTGATTTAACCCAGACAACACATCGCTGTGTGCAGTTATGAACTGTAGTGAGCTGGAATAATGCAACGAGGGCCTGTATCGGCCTTCCAAAAAGGCCTCAGGGAGCAGGTGCGCATGCTAATGAGGGAGCGGCAGCTGCTGATCACAGCGCACCCGACTCCCTACTCATAAACTCCCCCCACACTTTCCCAAAGAGAATAAGAGGGCCGAGGCAGCAGGCAGTTGAATGGTTTGCCCACCACAGAGCAGAGCAGACAGGCTCCATGAGAAGGCCCATTGTTCCTGCCGCCATTCAGAGCGGAGCTGACCGCAGTCTGGGTGCCTCTAACCCTTCTGAGTGAGCATTCAGCTGTTAAACCTCCTCTTCTTTCCCCTCCCTTCCATCCCATCCCTCGGTCACCTCTCTATTCCTCTTGTTCTCATCCTGGCCTCCCTTTTTAATCTTCCAGCCTCCTCTTCACTTCCTTCCTACTTGGCTGGGCTAGAGCTGTAGTCGCACTCCTCTATGCCTTTCACTACCTCCCGCCTTGTCCTCTAATCTTCAGCAGTTCCTGGTATATCTGGATGATGAGGTCATTATTGAATCACACACCTCATCACTGGGCTGAAAGTTTCTAAAAGTTTCTAAGCTTTATGGGTTCTTCAATGGCCAGTGACAATATCTATTTGCATATTACATTTAAAAATATTTTTTATATTATATAAAACATATACTCTACTGTTCCAAAATTTGGGATTGGTAAGATTTTTTCATGTTTTTTGCATGTATTAGAATAAAAAAAATACATATATATATATATATATATATATATATATATATATATATATATATATATATATATATATATATATATATATATATATATATATATATGGTCATACTTTAGTTTAGGGTCAGATTCTCACTATTAACTAACTATTAACTATGATTTTTGCCTCAAACTCCTAAATACTACTCATTAATAGTTAGTAAGGTAGTTGTTAAGTTTAGGTATTGGGTAGAATTAAGGGATGTAGAATATGGTCATGCAGAACAAGGCATCAAGGCATTAATATGTGCTTTATAAGTACTAATAAAAAGCCAATAAGTAATATGCATGCTAATAAGCAACTAGTTAATAGTGAGAATTGGACCATAAACTATATACCATATATATATATATATATATATATATATATATATATATATATAATGAGATATAAACAATACTGATGAAATTAAATTGCCACTTATTTTAGATTCAGTATATTTCTCAAATATATTGTGCAATCAATATTAACTTGGGATGCACAATATATTGGTACAATATTGGTTATCAGACATTTTTCAAATTTTTGTCAGTTTATCAATTTTGTCAGTATCAGGTTATTGGATATTTAATTGCTAATTTTTCCTATTTTTATATTATATTAAGTATGCATTAGATAACAGCAAAATTACAGTTAATTAATACATTTATATCATATACATCTGTATATCATAATGACCACGTACACACTGTAAAGTTTCAGGAGTGACAACCGCATTTAAATGGGGGAGTGAGTTCCCTAAATTTTCGTTCTATGAGTGTACAGAACACAACTCACTCCCGAAACTGCAATGATTAACACAGTAGTAACCATAGCAACGTTCTGGGGTCTAGCATGTTTGGTATGCGCTATTCTGACTAAGTAATATTATTCTGACTAAGTAATCTTACAGTGACAAAAGACTCCTTTTAACTAAAGCACAGTCGATGGAGGCGTTGTGTTTTGCTTATGCTTGTAAAGGCTGCTTCACAGAGCGGTTCTTGCTGTGTCGTCATGTCCACTTATTATAAGTGTTCTGGGCTTGTTGGTTAAGCTTGGCTCATAAAGCGATCAAGTTTGCTAAGCTTTTAAAGTGAGCAGCTGCGGATCGTGCTATTTTGGTCTTATTTTCAACAAAAAGCATTTGTATTAATTTTTAGTTTATTGTGGGCTTGTTCTTTTTCATTGTTTTTCTAGAAAGAAACATTACGTGGCCATTGCTGTGATTCCCAAATTCACTTGTAACATTAAAAAACTGATTTTAGTTTTCAGTGTTTTATTTTTAATTTTGTACACAAAATAATTAATATCTGCCATTTTTCATCCATAACCACAAAATAATATTGGTATCGACCAGAAATTCAATATCAGTGCATCCCTAATATTTACTCAAAATTAAATTAAAAATATTTGAGAAAAAGAAAATGTGTTTCTGCAGTATTGATATACCGATACCAGCTGCATGTTCTCGCTCTCTCATCTCTCCGACTGCAAATTTACAGTTTGACACACACCCGCCTCCTGTCACTCATTAGTCTCATTCGCTCCGGTTGAATAGTGCCTGAATTGCGCATAATTTACTCATTCTCGAAGGTTTCACACATATCAAAAGGACGCGCACCACTGATCTACATAAGTGGAGAGCACATAAATCTGAATTTCAAACATCTTGTGAGTGCCAAATTGAGCTGTTTTTTGTGGAGTATTGCGCTTAATTGGTCAAATACACACAACATTGTCAAAATGCCCATCCTGGCGAGTACTCAGATAAACACAGTCAGTTTGGGAATGTAAATAGTTGAGAAAGACAGCATATATTGGATCTGTGCAGCTCTTGTGACAGAAGCCTAATAAACCTGCTGCTGTCATCAAAAAACAAAAGTTAAAATAAAAATCACTCACTGCTCTAGTAACTGTAATCGTAAGCATCAATCTGTATTTAATTTTTACAATTAAGACTATCCAGTGATATTTTTTACATTTAATTAATTTATTTAATTTCTGTAGTGTTTCTTACCTGAATATAGCCTACTGTTAGACCCACCTGAAAAACTTAAAGCCATTATTATTTCATTTGTCTCTTTATTCTAGTCTATTTATTTGTGCTAACATTTGCAATTTGTTTATTTTTTCCTATTTTATTACTTTTTTTTTTTTCAATTTAGTTCAGTTTAAAATAAAGCCTCCCTGTGCTGTGTGAAAGCTATTGCAGCAAAATTACCCAAATTATCAAAAAATTATGAGATGCTAATTAAAATATCTGTATGGCAGTATATATGGCAACACTGGCACTGATAAAAGGGGTTACTATCACATAACTGTTAACCATACGATGCTGATAAGTTCAAAACTACCAACTATCAGCTAACTATTTGGGATGAATGATATAACAATCTGTAATTATTTATTTAATGAATATCAATGTATTGATACTTGATACAGTAGAGGAACTTGATTTGTACTTTGCCTAAAGAAAGTATGAGTGGAGCTAAAGTTACTTCCATGCTGCTTGGGTGTTGTTGGTGGTTGCTGGGGCACTGTTCTGAGTGTTTTTAGTGTGTTGCTGCTATGCAGTTGCTGGGTGTTTTTTTTTTTTTTTTTTATCATCTGTTTGATAAAAATCCTAATTTTACAATAGCCACACTATTTGAGGTGTTCAGAGAGGAGTTGTTGATGCTTGCCTAAAGTATAGTAATTAATACTAAGTATGGTAACAATTAAATACACTTTTTATTAAAATTAGCACATACAATATTTTCTGTTGTGTGGAATGAAGACAACTTTCCATAGTACCCATCAGTCTGAATAGATCTCTAAAAGCCCAAATTCTTTTGTTCTTCAGTTTAATTTCCCAAAACAAGTCTAGTAGGATTCCATGATGGATAGACCTTTGACTCACAAGTTTTCTGAAAGAAAGAATATGAACCTGGTTTAAAGGATTTTTGCATTGCCTGAGAGGAGGAGTCTGTGGCCTTGCTGGAATGTAACCGTTTACATTAAAAATTCACCCCATTCTGTGTCCCCATCCCTGACAGCACTCCTCAATGGAGAGTCCTGGCAGACGCACTTAACAGAACCCTGAGGAAAATCACACCACCTTTGAAAGTCTACTAGACCTGCCCGTCTTGGCAAACAGTCCTGCTTCTGGAGGGGTAAATACATAGGGCACTTAGTCAACGCTGGCTCCTGATAGTAAAGCACACATTAGGGAATTAGGGTGAGTACACTGAGGACCTCAGTAGGAAACCCTGCCAGTTTGCTCTTTAACTTGGCAAATGCTTGTCACATTAGCAATCAAGCTACTTTAAGTAGCATAAGTAGCATAAGTAGCCACAAAAGAGTAGCCTACTAGAATAAATACAATAAAGAGGACAAAAGCATTGAAACCGGGTCTGTTTGACCCTTATTTACTAGTTGTAAAATCTTTTTAAAGTCATTTTCTTGCTCCATAGAAGTTCCTCCAATGACTGCTTTTCTCGTTTGTTTTAACAAACTGACACATCAAAATTATTTTTATTGGTAATCAACAGCATATAGTTGTGCATGTACTGTATGTATGATTGCTAAAAATATAACGTGATGATTAAAAGTATATTTAATGTTCTAATCTCAAATCTCTTCCCCAAACAAATCTATAAACAAGATTTTTTGCTTAGTTTTTAGCTGTTGTTTTGCTTGTTTCCTATAAAACAATCAGTGTATTTTGATGAAAATAAGATTTACAATTATGCATATTAAAACTGCAGCATACTCCAAGTCTCTTTAAGAGAAAAATCTCTCCGTTTACAAATCTCCATCCAACTCAGACCGAAAAAGCCCATAAAAATAAATCACAGGTTCTGTAAACAGCCCTAGTTCGTGTTTGATTCTGTGACCAGAGAATGACCCCATACTGTTATTCTACCTTCACTATGATGGGATTCATTCTGTGGCCACCGGTAGCCCATGACAACAGTGTTTTACTAGTGCTGCAATGCTCGCCCAGGCCAGAGCAGATGTTTTGTTGACACCTGACCCTCAGCCAGATGAAATGCAGGGGGTTTCCACCCACTGCGCTCCAATCTGCCATCTGCCATTGAAAGGTCACAAAGTGAAGGGGGTTGTCTCTCACAACAAAAAAGTTAAAGTCTAACTTAGAAGCCCTTTCATGGTTGAACTCCAGAAGAACACTGTAAATACTGGCTATAAAGACAATGAATGAATGTCTAAAACAGCATTGCGTTGTTTGGACATCATGCTACAAGTGTAGGGTAATAAAAGGATGTTTCAGGTTTAATACCAGTTAAGCTCTATTGACTACCACAGAAATGAATTATTAATTAATTATGTCAAAAAGCATATTTTGACATACAGTATCAGATTGTTTTGTCCCGTCTGTTGCTATAGTTATATCACTGTCAATCATTGCAGTTCCAGATTAAATCGTGCATTTAAATGCAGTTGTAAATACAGAAACTTTACAGTGTACTGAGCTGTGTAAAAAACAAAACTTTTTTTAATTTGTATATGGGTTATAAACAGAAAGCGAGCTCCCTTTTTTAATCACTGAAGCTGTCAATCACTATGCTACATTCAGCGCCTGCTCATTGAGATCTACACTCCTATGAAAACTATACCGCTATAATCAGAAAAGCTGTCACCGCACAATGAATCTCTTATTTACATTGTGTTTACACTTTTTTGGAGATACTGAAAGAATTTGTGAGTGTTCAGAAAACTACTTGTCACGCTTACCTGTCATTCCCGGACTACATTTCCCACAATCCTCCCTGGCAATCACCTGCACTCTCTCCACCAATCACCAATTGCCACATACTGCTTCAGCACATTATCTGGACTATAAAGGACTCTCACTCACACACACACATTGCGAGGTCTTGTTTCACCCAGTGTACAATTCTGAGTGTTATTTACCCTGTCTGTCTGCCTGTTTCTGATCCTGTCTGTTCCCCGTGTTCGTATCTCTGCCGCCTGCCCTTTGGACCTTTTGGATTGTTTATTGTTTCCTGGTTTTGTGAACGATATCTGCCTGCCCTGATTCATTGCCTGTTCCTCGACTACGATTCTGCCTGCTCTCTGCCATACCTGTTTGCCACTGTTTGACCATTGTCTGTTTTACTACGAACTCTGCTTAATAAAGCCTGCAAATGGATCTCTGCCTGAGTCCCGTCTCGTTACACTACTAGTACTGCAAAAATGTATTGTCACATATTCAAGGTTACACCTTATTATAGTGTCCATTTAATAGCATTTACAAATTTAATAGTGATTACAAATAATATTAAATAATTATTATAATTTCAGTACCAAAGTACCGGTACTTTTGACAACCCTAAATGGATCTTCGGAACACAAATGAAGATCTTTTTGATGAAATCTGAGAGATTTTTGTCCCTCCATTGAGTCTACGCAACTACCATTTTGACGCTTCAAAACGTTCATAAAGAAATCGTAAAACTAATCCATATGAGTTGAGCGTTTTAGTCCAAATATATTTATATGATGAACAGATTTAATTGTAGTCTTTTTTTAACATATAAAACATTGATCAGCAAACTTTAAACAGAAGCTCAACTAAACCTGTTTGATGCGCGAAAACAAACCTCTTTGGTTGACTTAAACTTGCTGCGTAACACACAAGAATGAACTTCTGTTTACCACAACTGCTATGTGAGTTGATGAATGTTTATATGTAAATAAAAGCCTAAATTAAACCTATTTATCATATAAAGCGATCGTGTCTCTTCAGAAAATCTGGACTAAACTGTTCACTTCATATGGATTAGTTTTACAATTTTTTTATGAACGTTTTGAAGCATCAAAATGATAGTTGCGTAGACTCAACGGACAGAACACATTATGTCCTGAAGATGAACAAATGTCTTATGTGTTTGGAATGACATGAGGGTGAATAATTAATGTCAGAATTTTCATTTTTGGGTGAACTAACCCTTTAAAGCATTCACATGAATTCTTGGTTAAATGTTTATTATTTGAGACACTTTTTGTGGTGGGAATACTCCTATGTTAGGATTATTCTCTATATAAAATAATTTTCTTTTATTAAAAAAAGGACACAAAAGCAACAAACTGTAAATGTATATTTTATAACAAAATATTGATCCATATTACTCCCATACTAGTGTAATACAAGTCTACCTGTAGTCAATATGATTTTTGCACAATTTTACAAAAACTGCATCTGCTATAGACAACAAATCTTGAAGTCTGTCCTAGTTCTTCATGAGAGAAGTAGCCATGATCCAGTTCACAAAACTGGTCTGAATGATTCTTTCATGTATCCGACTGATCCGGTTGCAGAGCTTCTCAAGTTAACAGCTCACTGGAGGGGAAGATTATCAGTAACAATTTAAATTTTGGTCTGTTTATAACAGAAAGCTATCATATGACTTTAGAAGCCTGAACACAAGCTGTATGGAACATCTTAGTGATACTTTTATGGTGCTTTGATTCATTTTTTAACCTGTACCTACTTTATTTTACAATAATGTTTACGTTAATTTAAACTATATTTACAGGTTTGTTAAATATTTGAGTTATTCTTTAAATGTGTTTAAATGTGCCCTTTTTTATTGCTGATAAATGAGTTAAAAATGACTTACTGTGGTTGTCAAAATTATACCTCAAATGCCTAGAGCTTAAATTGTAATGGCAATTAGCTAGCATTAGTTGCTTGTGTGATGAGGCTACCTGTACGTTTTGTTAGGGAGGTGGCTGCACCACTGGCCTGTTTTGTCCCCTTAAGCAACACAACAATAACACAAAATCTACTCTCTTTTAAACCCTAATTTCCTGTAGAAGGGAGTTTAACTCTGAGGAGTCTTTGAGTCTTGTCTGTTCTTTATGAAACAATGGCCCGGGGCTCTTCGCACTCTCTCTGTAATCACTGGAGGAGACCTGATCCTCCAGGCCCACATCTGTTAGTGTTCATTACGCCTGTGTTTATTTGTCCCTTGTACTGCAAGACCCTATGGGAACGACAGCGAGGGACAGGGAGCAGCCATTAACGGACCCGGTACCTTTCTAATGAGTGCTGCTCCTGGTGGTTTTATGAGGCTAGGGACTAGATTAATGTTTTCAGATCCTCTTCATGGCACTAGTAGTCCTTTTGAGTGGAATGATGCTGGACATTTAACAGGAAGAGGATTTATTTATTAAAATATACTCATCAACCCCTGTGACAGTGTGACAATG
Organism: Megalobrama amblycephala; assembly: GCF_018812025.1. Lineage (NCBI taxonomy): Eukaryota > Metazoa > Chordata > Actinopteri > Cypriniformes > Xenocyprididae > Megalobrama > Megalobrama amblycephala. The sequence continues at coordinate 40,938,558 of NC_063047.1, forward strand.
TGAGAAACTTTCAAACATCTGCCACTGCCAGGGATGAACGGCAAAACCACAGGCATTAGCGGCTATTATGCTGTAAGTAGCAGCCATTGTACACAGTGAATTATTTACCTTGATACTGATCACTTGTAATGCAGTGTTCCACAGACAGATGGCTCAGGTCAAAAGCATCAAACAAAAACAACACACGCCTGGTGTGTTTCGCAGCTTTTGTACTTGGCCAGCTGTACATACAGAACACAATCTAGCAATAACAAAATGTACAATCAAAGTTTGCTGAATTCCTGATAGAAATAAGGAAGAATCAGATTTCAACTTGCCAACACAAGCCACTTTAGTCAGTCAAGACATTCTGCTGTGGGACACCCAGCATCTTCATGAAGACATTAGGCCTCTGAAGTGATATGATAAGAGACTACAACTTCTCCTCCTTTGGCACTGGTGTTCATTTCCTGTATCTAAATGCAGTGAGGAACTCATCTCTAGAAAGCAAACAGAGCTTGTATTGAAACACTACACATGTCCCAGGGTGTAAATTATAATCTATTTGGCAATTTTGGCAAACTTGCCCATTTTTTTTTATCCAGCAAGGACATATTAAATTGATCAAAAGTGACGTTAAAGACATTTATAACGTCACAGGAAATTTCTGTTTCAAATAAAAGCTAAACTTTTGAACTTTCTATTCATCAAAAAATCCTGATGTGTTAAAGTTTCCACAAAATATTAAGCAGCTGTTTTCAGCATTGATAATAAGAATATTTATTGTAAATATATTAAAACAAGAAACTTTTAACATAAAGCAACTGCCTAGCAGCATCCTGACAACCACCCAGAACAACCGCTTAGACACAGACCCATTTTAGCGACCATATTGAAAATTCTGGAAAAGATCTGGCAAGTCTTGAAACGTCAAGTTAAAAAATAAATCAGGAATTCAGAAACAATTGTCCATGCTTAGCAACAGTTGACCTTTCTAGATATTTGTCAGGTCGAAGGGCTTAATCCTGCAACACAAGATGTCATAATCCCAAACTACAAAAATAGAACTAAACTACAACGCAACTAAGCCTCAATTGTGAGATTATTTATTAGATAATATGTTAGTGATGTGTTAAAACAATATGTATCCCACTTATATCAGTCACTTTAGGTCTGTATTCAAATCTTTATGACTCTACAGGGACCCAATCGGAAGACAGTGAGCTCTTTTTGCACATTACAACAACAGCCGCCCATCAAAGACTCAGTCGGAAGGTCTGAAGTTCGCATGTGAACTTTTACTCATCTCCCTCCAGTCTTGCATCTCTCATCTCCTTGTCGAACACTAATCCTTTTGATTCGAATCTGCTGTCCCTCATACATACAAAGAATTCAGATGTGGAAGCTGGTTTGTGTTACTGTCAGTTAGACTTCTGGCCTTGCCAAAGTGTCAAAGATAACGGCTCACTCACTCCTTTACGAGCCTGTCCGAGTGCCAGATATGAGTGTTTGGTATTCCTGGCATGGAATGTAAAGTAGAACCAACATATTTTTCCAAAACAATATAAGACTAGCACTTGATTTAAAATGATCTACCTGCAGTTACACTATATATTTCATATATACTGTACATTTTACCCTTGATGTGGCACATTCAATTGTTGCACTGTAATAAAATGTTTGTCAGGTAAATAATATGTGCTTTGCATTTAAATTAACTAATTTGGTAACACTTAATGATAAGGTTTCATTTGTTAACATAAGTTAATATATTAACTAACATAAACTAACAATGAGCAATACATTTGTTACAGTGTTTATTAATTTTTGTTAATGTTAGATAATAAAAATCCATCTGTTCACTGTTTGTTCATGTTAGTTCACAGTGCATTAACTAATGTTAACAAATACAATATTTGATTTTAATAATGTATTAGTAAATGTTGAAATTAACTAACTAAGATTGATAAATCTTAGTTAGTCATTTTGATAATGTATAGTGTAGTGCTAACTTTAAGTATGTCTAATAGTACACTGTGTGTCCTGAATATATGTATGTGCATATTTACCTGTTGAAGTCTGTATGGTCATATGTCTGTATGGTATATGTTAATTGTTTATGCAATCTTTGGAGTACGCTCCCAAGAATTTCACTCTCCAAGGCACATGTGCTGTGGTGATGTGACAATAAAATTAACTTTGACTTTGACTAAATGCGATAGAAGTATTGTTCATTCTTAGTAATTTTAATCAATTAAAAAACATTTAATATGACTGACTAAATTAAACTAATGGAAGTCAGATTTAAAAAAATATATAATAATAATAATAATAAACCTGTGCATTTTCAGTGTTTACAGTGTGTGCAGTTTGTTTTTGCTTATTAAAATGGCATGAACTAATAAACAATTTTTACAATAAAAACAATTGTGTATCAGGAGCCCATGATCAGACAATTTGGTCAGGCAACATAAATTGTCTCTTAAGGGACAATTAAAGCTGCAGTCCTTAACTTTTTTTGGTTAAAAATTATCCAAAATCAATTTTTGAGCAAGTACATAACCAGCCAGTGTTCAAAACTATCTCATTATCTTGTCTCGATTCACAACGGTAAGCTTGTAATAATGTTTTATAATAAGAGCGACATGGTGGATTTCCGTGGGAAATTTGAGCATGCAGCAGTTCGTCTGTGCGTCATTACGTCACGTCCGTAAACAGAAAGGAAGGAGTCCAGGCTAATCGGTTTTATCACGTGAGGACACAGCTGGTAGCGGACCGTTTATAGCCTGTTCTCACAGCAGCTGAAATAATTAAACTTATCATTTTGATGGTGGATTGTAATCCAGAAAGGTCTAAAGGACAATCATCAGTGACGACTGTAGATTCACCCGTAGACAAAAGCAAAAGACTTTGGACAGTGGAGTAGCTACAGAAATTGAAATCTACAGGTAACGCTAATATAAATTAAATACACAGTCACGCAATGCTGATGTTGTTAACATTAACAATTTGAGAGCAATATAACAGTAATTATAATTTGCACAGTTTGGCATGATCCGAGCTAAGCGATTGTTAGATTTAATCATCATTGGCAGCGCGATTTATTGTAGGCCTAATGCTTTTTTCCTCAGTTGGTCAGAACAAAAGTGGCAGACATGTTACTTACTTGTTCAGCTGATATTTTCCAGTGAAAATTCTTATATTGGTCATACTTTCTAGACGTAGAATCTGTGATTCTGAAATACAGTATCCACACCGGTGAGGTGATTGACAGCAAGCATTAGATTCATCCGCGCTGACGAGCTGTGCCGAGGCACAACGCACGTACAGATAACTGTTCAGCATATGACTGCAATTGCAGGTTTCAAACAAGAGATGGCGACAAAGAGGAAAAATCACAGACTGCAGCTTTAACTAGTTTGATGTATGTAAATATTATTTAATATGTAAATATTATTAAAATTATTATTATTAATAATAATAATAATTCATGTGTAGTATTTAATATTATTTACAAATATTTTAATATGACTGAATCAACCTGACTACATTCAGTCATTTTAAAGAAAATATTAGGAATAATAACAGATTTTGTACAACTAATCAAATTCAAAACCACATGGGGTGAACTATCCTTTTAAAGGTAGATTTCACCCCAAAATAAATATTCAGTCAACATTTACTCATTGGGGCCCAATGACTTTCATTTATGGACAAAAAACAAAGACATTTTTCAAAATACCACAGAAGAGTTTCGAATCAGGTTTCGAATAACATGGTGAGTAAATGTTGACTGAATATTTATTTTGGGGTGAAATCTACCTTTAAAAGGATAGTTCACCCAAAAATGAAAATTATCCCATGATTTACTCACCCTCAAGCCATCCTGGCTGTATAGGACTGTCTTCTTTCATACTAACACAATCGGAGATTTATTTAAAAGTATCCTTAGTCCTCCGAGGTTTATAATGGTTGTGAATGGGAACCCAAATTTAAAAAAAAAAATGCATCCATCCATAAAAAAAAATGAAGGGCTGTGCAACAAACTCAAGCCCCACACATTTTCACTATTTACAGTGCGGCTACTAAAAGCCCAAAGTATGTCACAAAGCATTTGAGGGCATTCACAATGGATCCATTTGATTAGAGGGACAGTGTGGCCAAAGCTGACCTACGAACTCACTTTCTGCCAAAGTTTGTCAGACATGTTGCAGGACCCAAGCGGTCTGCCCACCAGTTGAATCTAAACAATAGATAAAAGGTACTAGACAAAGTAACGTGCCATCCTGAGCGGGAGAGCGGCCTTCGTTTGTATCTCCATGTTTAATTAGAGGAGTCTGAGTATGATAGGGCACAATGGTGGCTTTGTGGCCCGACTGAGGCAGGGAGGCTGCCAGACAGAATTAAGATGTGGCCCACCGCCAACGTGGCTCCATGTGCTCGCAGTCCACTGAGGGAGGCCAAAAACAGAGCCGCCACCATCCCATTTCAAATAAACCCTGCCAGTGTGCTCCTTCATAGCCACCCTGATAAACTCATTGATAGCTGGAGAAAGACAATGCTACCCTGGCCAAATGCTTGCAACCCAATCCCGCATTCACATCACTGCTGAATGCAAGTAAAAAAGTACAGAGGGCCAAAGAGAAGTTAACCCTATTAGAAAATCAACCAACACAATCAGAAGAAAGTAGCAGTCAACCTTCGTTTTTGTGTGTGAGCGTACATTTGGGTGCAGTAGAGAAAGGAGAGTTGTGTGATGCTATGCGCGCTGAGGCAACCTGTTTGCTCGTGATTTTCCACTGGTGCAATGCTACCAATTATGAAAACATCCAGTCCAATTACACTCTACTGCCATCTGTCCTTCTAATGTAAATCACAGAGAGTGAATGGGCATTCAAAATAGGACAAAACACCCGAGCAGGGGCAGGGTGCACAGGGTGGGGGGGGGGGCTCAGGCATTCTGGGAAGCCTCAAACAGATTAGTCACACAGAATTAATCTAGACTGGAGAACAATGATCGCCGGGCTCCTGGCAAACCCCAGCTGTCGTTTCATAAAAGAAAAACGAAATAAGATTTAGGGCCCCGGGTGTCTCCGAGACTTGGGCTGGAGAAGTGGCCCGTACTCACAACCAGCCGGAGAGGGTGGGGGGTGTTGCCCTAGACTCTCTTCATCAGAGGTTGTGTATGTCGTTCATTAGCCGAGGCCATGTTCTTCAAGGAGAGAAGCACACTTTGCTTTTGTTTGCAAGGTTGGAATTCAAATTGATCGCATGTGTTCTGGTATGCAATTGTTTGTACACGGCACTCAAAACTTTTGGGACCGGATCAAAAGGAAATCTCATATTAGTGATGTGTGCCATTCAAAAACATAGTAATAAATTCCTCCAGGGTATCAATTTGGTTCAGACGCAGCAATTTTATGTAATTGAGTTCTAATTACTCACTTGCATTCTCCTCTCCCGTCTGCAGTAGGTTCACATGTACCCTCATTTTGGCATTTTTCCGAACATTCCAGGCCTGAAACACAGAAACAGGGTAATACATTTCTATTGAGTTTTGCATGATTTGATATCATCTCAATCTATTATATTTCGCCCAAAGTAGTATCAATCTTGATTTTAAAAAGACTAGTATTGAAAACGTGAAATATTAAATTAATAATAATATTTATTACATATTCTTGAATTGTCAATTTGGTTCCAAACTGTGCAAAAGTGAGTAAGATACTGGGTAGAATCCAGAAAGAAAGTGTGACTCCTAACACCTTAAAGTGAGGTTTGTGGACAGAGGGACTGGACAGCATGCTGCTGTGAGCATTCTTCATTCTGCAGCTGTTCTGGGAATGTACTACGGCAAGCTGTTTTAACATTTATTACTTAAAACTAACTTAATATCTATTTTTATACTTGTATTTATTGCCTGTACTAGTAGTTATTTTTTACTTATTTTTAACTACTTGTAAGCAATCCAAATGTGACTAGTATCATTTTTATTTCACTAATAACCATCCATTAGATACTATACTACTTTTTACAGTAGTGCCTATCTTTTCAATTAGCTACTCACACTATTTTCTCAATGGAATAAGTATTAGTAGGCTATGTAATGAATATGTAGGCTAATTGTGAGCAACTGAATTGATGATTGTCAAAACTGGAATAAGCATGGAGGAAATAGTTATCAATGAAACTGAAAAGTATAATGGATTACTTAGTATTTAAAAATTAGTAGGCTACTAACATTAATATGCTAGTTAGTGGCAAGGAATATAAACGGCTTGCCATAAATGCACGTTAGGTAGCATCTAACTGCAAAAGTGTTGAAACTTCACTCAAACATTTGCACCGAATACTACTTTTGAACCGCCATGCGGAGTGACAGCTATTCAAAAACATCTTTCGATGCGTTCAAATCTATATCATTACTTGTGACATACGAAAAATACAATATTCCGAGTTTACTAAAAAGATGAAAATGTATAGATTGCGTAAAAGTTAAACTAGTTACAAGTTAGCAGCCGTAGTCCAACATATTTCGATAGCCTACATAATTTGTGATATAGTTACAAAGTTAAACTTCAGTGTACCGAATATCAAAGGATGATGCCCGAGCATGCCCGCTTTCTGTGATTTGAAATAAGTGAGTAGCCTGCGTACTGACATCAGTGCGCAACAAGTGACTTTTTCTCGAACAAAGTGTTTAATTTTACAGTAAATATCAGAAATAAACTTAAGCAGTTAAATAGTAATCATGTTAATCATAATGTTTGATCGAGTAGAAATTGCTACTATCGGATAATGAAGAAAACATCTTCCAATGAAACGTACCTTGCGTCAAAGTAATGAGTGATATCAGAAAAATTAGTTTCACGAGGAAAAGATGCATTCCTTCTTATGGATAGTTGTGGGATTCCACGCAGGCTTAACATATATCCAACAATGGTCTGTTCAAGAAAAGGAAATAAATCACGTAAGTATAAAGAATAGATCCAAAAATGGCACTTGTGGCTTGTCCTTCGCGAACTCCGGTGCTGCTCGTGCAGTCTCAGCTGAGTGAATGAGATCATCTATTCAAGGCTTCATTCTCCTGCTCTCATCCAGAGGCTCCTTCCGCCACACCACTTCACGAGCTGTAGCCTTAGCTATTCATTTACTTGACATTAACTTTCTGAAATGGCAGTGGGAAAAACACGCCCTCCCTTTAAACTCGGTTGGGGATTTCAAAACATGTAAGCGGGAAAATCTCAGCACCAAAATTTGAATGAGCTACTTAATGTTGTTGTTTAAAATTATAGTAAGACTGCAGTCACCACAGAAAGATAACTGAGTTTATTTGCTGTTGTTTTTTTTTATGTATTTCTTATCTAAATCCTACATCTGCATCTATGGGAGATTCAATCTGCCAAAATAAATAAATGAATAACATTTTAAAAAGTGTAATTGTTTTTTTTTTTTTTTTTACATAATTTATTTTAATTAATGTATTTACCAATTCATATCTTATTTATCAATGTAAACATTATTATTATTATTATTATTGTGGGATATTTTGTCATCCATAAACACTAAACAGTTTTCATTCTGCTTGTTTTATTGATGAGAAAATGACTTTTAGTACAGAAACTCTAACATAGACTAATTATTGTCCATCTCTTATAGAAACAGTTTAAGGCTACAGCTTTTTCTCAATTTGATTTGCATGATGAGGTTTGGAAGTTTGACATTTTATTTGTCAAACTGTACATTTTTATTATGGTCTGATTTAGTTCTGAGCCAGATTTTTATGTTCAGAAAGGTATCCAATTTTAGGGTAAATAAAAGCAAGCTTAGGACAAAAATGCTCAAAACAATTTGGGGGCAAAAATGCCCCCATAGTTACATTACATATATTATTCTATATCTCTCCAGTTTGGGAATTAACGTGCCTCTGCAGACACTAGATGGCCTGTAGCATTCAACCATGCTTGTTGTTAAACAGAGAAGCAGAGAGCTGTATTTGATGTTATCAGTAACATCACAAGTTTAAATTAACTGATTCAGTATTTAACATAAATGCAGGAAGTGCTACTGTATGTTTTATAAGCCCTGAAGTTAAGGATGCCTTTGAAAAAACATGGTTCAAATATTGGCCCTAAATAAAAAAAAGTTTGTTTCTGACACTGGCCAATGTTATAAGAATGAAAATAACAACAAAGCTCAAAAGGGAAAAGGTCTTAATTTCATTAAGAGGTGAGAACTCTAGTCAGGTCCTAATTGCATCTCTGTGGACCTACAAAATTAGGCTGCTGCTATCTATTTTTTTTTTTTTTTAATAGAATTGTGCAATACAAAGCCAGAACATGTAATGAATCACAACACACAAAGGTTATTCACTTTCTCACTTTCTCGAAACACAAATGGAAAGTCCCTGTGCTCCATAGTTGTCAACCACATGAGGAATATAGCTGATGTTGGGAGTGACAGGGGGAGAAAAATGACAGAATCAACTACAGATTCTCAGACTGTGAATGATCTGGCTTGTAGTAAGCCTGCTCGAGACCACATACAGTATACGCATGTACAGTGTCCTTTCAGTCACATTCATTTAATCAACTTTTTTTAGAATACTTTCTTACATTTTTTTTTTTTTTTTTTTCTCAGAATACATCCTAATGCAGAGAATGAATGTATTGGTATTAAAGGGGAAGATGGACAAAACAAATGAGGGAAATGCTGGTTAAAACAAATGGGGGAAATTGTAATGTTGTCTGACTGTTTGCTCTTGAATGCATACATGCATTAGCTGGACCTAATTTTGATAAATGGTTTTAGAGATTTCAGTACTTCCCATTCAAGTAGATATGAGATGTTCTTACATGACTAGAACCAGATAACCACTGACTGGTTTGCCTTTAAAGGGGACTTTCATTATTTTTATTGTGTAAGTTGCGGTGAAGCCTTTCAATGTGAGTCATCATCATTCTCCTTAAAAGAAAACGCTGAATCTGTTACACCACTGCTGGGCTAGATTTGAAGTTTGTGGATTGGACAATTTCCTTAGCAATGACAATTGGAACATAGATTTAAAATGGAAAAATAATGCCAGTCCAAACCTAAAAAACTAGTTGGTATATGAGTGTAAAAGCAATGTCCTGATGTCCAAGAGCCATTCCTTAGGCTAAAAGCAGTGAAAATAAACAATATTAATGATTAGTTTACTTGCTAGAACAGTTGATTCGATTTGTATGAATTCATATGAATTCACCACCAAAACATAGCTACGTTTTCTCATGAGATTAGGTTGAATAAGACACATTCCAATATCTTTGTCCTGTTTAGCATGTACACAACAGCTAAAATATTGAATCTTCTGGAAATTATGGTTATAAAATGTTCTTTCAAGAAAGATATTTAGAAAAATATCAAAGATTTTTTTTTTTTTTCAGTCAATGGTAACCAAAACATTCTTCAAAATATCTTCTTTTGTGTTCTGCTGAAGAAAGAACGACATGAGGGTGAGTAAATGATGACAGCAATTCATTTGAATCCTGTTTAATATAATAACACATAAGAAGATTGATGTAGAGTTAGTAAGCAAAGGGCGTTACTTGCATATTTTAGCACCCGCAGGCAGTTTTGTGTTTCAAATCCTTTTGGTGTTCTATAAACCTTTGTATGTGTGTGTTTGCGTATTTGTGTCTGTATGTCAAAAGGCTTCAGGTAAGATGAGGGTGTGCGGGAAATGTCTCAAGATGTAGTGTGACCTGAAGGCCAGGGAAAACTAAGAGGCTGCAGAGGAGGTGCTCACGATAAGGAGATAATTGGAGTTGTGTGTGGACATGCAAAAACACTTCCCACACTCAAAGCTGGCATCAGAAGCGTGAGAACTGACATCCTATCTGGCACCTGCATGTTCTTGCAGTGTTTGACTTTTGTTTGCGTTTCGATTTGTGTATTTCATTTTGTCAAGTAAGCAGCTTTTCTTAATTCCATGAGTTTCTAAATGACTACACACCAATCAGCTCAGTTTTAAAGAATCATTTCATATGTGACTCTTTAACCCTTTCGATCGTGAGTTTAAAATATTCTAACTGTCCCCCCAGAGTGAGTTTTTTTAAGGCGACCGTTATTTTAGAACGTTCGCCTTTAATGTTTCCATGGCGACGCGTCTTGCGTGTCACGAGCGCTGAATGCAGCAACAATAACACTGTATGACAGATGGATCGCTATTATTTAGTTTTCCTTTTTTATTTAAAATATTCGCAAAATTGCTTACCATGTCATCAACTATCTGATATTCCGATTCTCAAATATGTGTAAGTGAGTGTGCTTTGTCGTTTTAAAACCTTTATAAATGATCTTTATCTTGATCTATAATGCGAGATGGGCGCCGCCATCTTAGTTTGCGCTGCAGTTCACAAGAGTCCTGTCAGTCGGATTACAGCAGGTTAATTCATCATTTTCTTCCGAAATATATGCAAGTAAGTGGCTGGTGAACTGGAAGAATAATAGAATAAACTTTATAGTTACTTAGGCCCATTATGTGTGTCTGATATGAATAAATGTCGCCAAATTATATTTGTTATTGCTGCTTCCACTGATGTCGGACATCAATGTGTAAATTATAAACGCTTAATGTATTGTTTTAATGGTGCTTATGCATATTTAAATGTCTGAAACCTTAAAATAAACATTATGTGCCTGAAAACACTGCATAGCTGTGATATATGACAAGAGCTGCGCGCGTCCGTCTTGTAGCCAGAGCGCGAAAGCACAATTTGAATCTGGCAGTTATGTGACGTCGCTGAACGTTCGAAATCCCATATGCGGTACCGTACGCCCAGGGGCACTGAAATAAAAATCCCATATGTGGGACCGTACCGCTCAAAGGGTTAAATCTGATGACAAGGCCTACTTATTAAATCGAATTCAGGGAAATGTTAAATACCCCCATTTTTTATTTCAAAATCAACCAGAAATCATGAAGCTCACATAGCCCAAATGTGAGTCTATTAAAATTATCTGTTATGTTTTTCATATGTAATGCTAAAAAAACAGTAGTAGTGTCTTTTATTATCCCTGTGGGGAAATTTTGTTTCAGTGAGTTTCAATACGCGTTCACACCTAAACAAAATAGTAGGGTTTCTCATGTGAGTAAAGTCTGTTGTGGACTTCTGTGCATATCTGTGGGGGATCAAGTGAAACCCACAAACCACAACATTCCAGTCAGCACTGTGCACTGCTACAGTTTTCTATGACTAAAGACCCTCTAATTGGATATTTATGGAGGTTTTATGTGTCAGGATAATCCATCATAAACCATTATATGTGAAAGAGAGGCTAGCAAGCCACTCAAATCGTATAATGGGCCACTTGAAAACATTTAAAATATTTTTCTTCACAATAGCACTCCAAAATGTCTGACAGTATGATTGTTTGCAAACATATGCAGACAAATATTGCCACTACAGACCTTCTGATCAGTGCGGGTTTAATTTTACGAAGATTCAATCTCATTCACACTACTGGGATTTATTGACAAACAAGTCAATATGGAAGTAACATACTGCAAAGTAATTATCGTACTGTAGTGGAAAGAAAACTCTCGTGTGAAGTACTGCTCATAGGTGGCATATCAGAGATAAAAATCAACGTTTCCCACAATTGTTTTGGACTCATACTGTTTATTAGCAACAATGATATATTATTAATAAAAACATTAAACTGACAATATGACACGTTTTATACAATAAAAGGAATGTTAAGGTCATATGGTACCATAGTGATTATGATGCATAAAAAATCTATCATGTAAAAATAAATGAAAATACATACTGTGGTGTTCATAAACAATATTATGTTTTAACTTTATAAACAGCAGTTTTAAAGAGATTGTTCACCCAAAAATGAAAATTCTGTCATCATTCACTATCCTTCATGTAGTTTCAAAGCCGTATGACTTTCTTCACGAAAGAAGATATTTTTAATCGCTCCCCCCCCCTCATAAATATTTCATAGTAAATGCTTATTTATGAAACTTAAAAAAAAGGGTTAGTTCACCCAAACATGGAAATAATGTCATTTATTACTCACCCTCATGTCGTTCCACACCTGTAAGACCTTCGTTAATCTTCGGAATGCAAATTAAGATATTTTTGTTGAAATCCGATGGCTCAGTGTGGCCTGCATAGCCAATAATGAAATTTCCTCTCTCAAGATCCATAAATATACTAAAAACATATTTAAATCAGTTCATGTGAGTACAGTGGATCAATATTAATATTATAAAGCGATAAGAATATTTTTTGTGCACCAAAAAACCAAAATAACGACTTATATAGTGATGGCCGATTTCAAAACAGTGCTTCATGAAGCTTCGGAGCGTTATGAATCTTTTGTGTCGAATCAGCGGTTCGGAGTGCCAAAGTCACGTGATTTCAGCAGTTTGGCGGTTTGATACGTGATCCAAATCATGATTCGTCACAAAAGATTCATAACGCTCCGAAGCTTCCTGAAGCAGTGTTTTGAAGTCGGCCATCACTATATAAGTCGTTTTTTTTTTTTTTGGTGCACCAAAAATATTCTCATCGCTTTATAATATTAATATTGAACTTGTACTCACACGAACTGATTTAAATATGTTTTTAGTACATTAATGGATCTTGAGAGAGGAAATGTCATTGCTGGCTATGCAGGCCTCACGGAGCCATTAAATTTCAACAAAAATATCTTAATTTGTGTTCTGAAGATTAACGAAGGTCTTACGGGTGTGGAACGGCATGAGGGTGAGTAATAAAGGACATTATTTTCATTTTTGGGTGAACTAACCCTTTAAGCACTGAGGAAGCTATATTAGTGTAGTCGAGAAGCCATTGTGATGGTCAAAAACAGATGAAGCACTCAGTGTCAATGTCCTGCATACAGAAAACACTGAGACAAAGATATCAGACCAGTGTAGAGTTCATTTCCACTTGCCTCTGTATTTTCATAAATAAACTGATTATACTTGATGCTTAGCAGACATATTTTATGTAAATGATTATTATATGTGATGATTAGAGGTAAACAGACTAAGGATTTAGTGTTTTGTTTATTATTTAGTGTTTTCTCTGTCCATTACTGCAGCTCTAGCACACCTGATTCAAATCATCAGCTTGTTATTTGCGAGTGTAAGATTAGTGAGGCGTAATAATATGCCATGCAGGGGGTCCTGGAGGAATGGATTGAGAAACCTTGGTTGAAACCGATAGACGGATGGTTTCTCTTGCTGTGTTCACACTCTGGGCTGGCAAAATGCCACTAATCACCTCACACTTCACAGAGGGTCAGAGGTGTAAATAGCTTTAGGATGTGCAAAAGGCTTTATTACTGTTTGTGCCAAAAGACAGGGTGTTTACAGTCTTTACTGAAACTCAATACTTTAAATTGCAGGAACCCTTAAAGATGCTGTTACAGAAGTAACTATGGATTACACATTTTCAGTCTACTCTGCTTAACATCGAGAGATCTGATGCCATACTGATGTCTGTTGAATAGGACAAGGACCATAAAACCAATTCTTTTACATTGTTGTATGGCTTCAACATGGATATCCTATTGTTTTTATGAGAAGTTTGTCATACACACACTCCTGTTCAAAAGTGTGGGCTCTATAAGACATTTTAATGTTTTAAAAGAAGTTTCTTGTGCTTACCAAGACTGCATTTATTTGATCCAAAATACAGCAAAACAGTAATAATGTGAAATATCAATACAATATAAAAAAAACTGTCCAGACAGCAACATAGTGTGGATTCCACACATAACAGATGTGGGAATGAAAGTATTAATTTCTTAATAAAACGTTACAGACCCCAAAGTTTTGAATGTTACTATACAGCATGGAATCACAACACTTAGTATCAGGTTTATGTCAGCTGATGTCTCTAATTTTACTGAATGAATCCTGCCATTGTAGCTTCAAGGCTGTCTGTGGGATCTGCATATAAGTATTCCTGGTGTTGCTGGAGGACAGCCCACCAAAAATTGCTACAATGTCCTATTGTGGTTCTATTGTAGTCTAATAGCTTCCTTAGTGAATCAGCGATTGATTTATGCATCCTGCTCCTCTGGATTCGTCTCACAATAGATGTTTGGCATCTTATTGTTTGGAATGAGAACATTTTAAGACAAAGTAGGTGTAGAGCTTGCGTTGCAAGGGGGAAGATATGAGTGAACCAAATGGTAAAATGTAGAATTCAAAATTTTCAGCCCAAACAGTTCAACCTCAAATGCCTGTGACATGTTTACCAGCTGGTTGCTCTAAATGCTTGTCTGTTTTAGGGAGGCCACAGCTGCTTCCCAGCATTGTACAGAGATACAGCGTGTAGACAGACACCCAGCACACATGTAATGCACCATAGAGCTGTAACTGCAGGACAGTTCCCTTACACGCTTTGTTTTTGGCTACATAATCACAAACAGGAAGTTGCTTTGGGCCAGTCACACAGAGGTACTTCCCCCTTTTGTTTGTTGGATGTTGTGTGAAAGTTTGTGGTACAGACCCCATGTCGCCCCATTTCTCTTAATTCTCAACAATCTCTGCATGCATCCTTGATCATTTAAAGATCAAAATGTGAGGACAATGTGCCTCACTTTCTGATTTGTAAATGCATGATAGCAATCTTTTCTGATAGATTTCCACCTGTCACTATATTGAGTATAATTTTGGACTAATTAAGAAGATTATGTTTTAACTATGTTTCTTGACTGTGAACCCAGTACATGGCTTAGATTTAGAAGCTTTTTCTTTTGTTATCAGTAAAACCAATCTAACTTCATGTAAAACCAGAATAACCAAAATCTGTTGAAACTATTTCTGTTTTAAATGTTTCTTATACAGGTTTATAAAAATCCTCTTCTGACTTATGCTAACATAAGGAGACAAGATGTGTATATTGTTTTTGGTCAAGTTACAATTATGTAATAAAATTGAGATTTAATATTCCAAAAATGCACTGTAAAAATGTTTACAGTAATGTAATTTTAACAAAAATGCTACAGTAAACACTGTTGATTGGTTAACTAAGTTATCATACTATATACATAATACTATAGTCAAAATTTCTGTAAAATATTGTAATAAAAACGTTTTCAGAAGTAAAATATAGTAATTACCTAATAATTCATGAGAATTTAGATTTTTATATATATATATATATATATATATATATATATATATATATATATATATATATATATATATAGTCTGCAGCAAAGGTGTGGCGATGTCTAACCCAGGTGGAGCCAACGCACCGAGGGAGCCCGGCGAGGCCAAAGGGCTGGTGGTCTCAATTGCTGAAGAGGCCGGGTTTGGGTGCATCTCAATCAGCTCTCTAGTTAGTCAATAGTCAGGGAACTGATCAGGGAGTTGGCCCTTTTCAAATTCCTTCCAATGCACTGAAACTGAACGAGGCGGAGCATGCGAAGGACTGGAGAAGGCAGATGAAACCAGGGTGGTGATGACAGTGGAAGAAACCACTGTTTGGGATGAAGGGAGGAGCCAGTTGATGGTCAGCTAGTCCAAAACGGAGTGAATGGAGGGAGGAGCCATGGGTAATCCCCGCTGATGACACCAGGGTGACGACTGACAGTGAAGGAGCTTTGGGGTAGAGGTTTTTACCAATACCGAAAACTACAGTAGGTTGGACCATACTTGCCAATAACTGATTAATCAGCCGATAGTTTTTAAAATGGATACTGGATAAAGAAAATAATAATAAAAAATAAAATAAAATGACACTAAGTAAAATATTGCTGAACTTTTTTTTTTCTTAAGTACTGAATGTGTTAAATGAAATAAATCTAATATGAATATATTAATTATAAGAATAAATATTGAAGTAAACAAAAAACATTCATACTGAAACAAAAAGTAACACTGAAAATGTATTAGTAAATGTTAAATTGATCAAACTATAAATGAATAATACTTCTACAGCAACTATTAACCCTAAGTGTTGCCATTTCAACAGTCATGCTTAAGATCATATTTAAATATCTACAGAGAGAACGGAAATATTATATGTAGCCTACAGTCTCTTACTTTCTTCGCCTCTATTTTAGAACACTTGATGATCATCTAACCAAATACCAAAATATGTATTGCAGTGATGATAAAGAAATAAAAATCGGATGCTTTTCTGATTTGTTTTTGTTTCTGTCGACTGCATGAACTTGCTTTCACATGTCGCTTTAAATATGCAACTTCGCTGGCTAATGAAAGCATAAAAGTGACCAGCTGAATATACACTAGTGCAAATAGATGAAAACAGTCGTGACATTAAACATTTGGGTCAGATTTGCGTGCATTTTGTCATATTGTTTCAAACGCTTGAGGTGCTACTTATGTTAGCGTCCTCTCAGCCTGATCGCAAACATAGGGTAGCCTAGTGCTGCTGTTCTTTCTCTGCTAATGCAGCATCTAGTCAGCAAATTAAATACTTTATAATGATATGGCAACATGTACTGTAGTGTACTGTATTCATAACATTTCGTTGTCGGTGTTTCAAATGCTTATCTGAAGTGTCGGCGATCCCCTGCCACGTGCCACAGCGCTCGGCCTCACATGTCAAAGTAAACAACAGCGCAGTGTTATTATATATTTGGCCTCTAGAGGCCGCTATTCTACTTTATGATGATGAGCAGACCCTTTTCAGCCGCTCCAGTCGATGCTCAAGTCTCCTAATAAAGCTCTTGCAGTGGACACAACCCGGAAAAAAACGATTGTTCCATCAATCAACTATGTGGAAGCGATGGTGGACAAGGATGACTGGGTGGACTGACTGACTGAGGACTGAAGAGGAGATTGGAGAACCAAACTAAATCTTATGAAGAACAGAGTGTTGGGAATGGCAATCTGAAGTGGTTTGGGAAAGGAATGCTGGGCAGGGAAAACAGGACTGAAAACGAAGCTGATTCTCGTGTGATCAAGGGATACAGAGAATTTATCTATTTACAGAAGTCCATACTGTCCATAAGGTCCAGACAGTTCTCACTCTCAGTGGGGGGGGGGGGGGGTGGGCAGGGCTCACTTCCATCCCCTCGAACTCGATGAGGACTCCCACGGCGATGGACGGTGTCACCGGCTCACACCCCTAGTCAGATTCTTTAAGCTGCTTCGACTTCAGGGTGATGGTGTGCTCTGCCTTCCCTTCCTTGGCCAAAGGTTCACTAGTCACAGCAGGCGTAAGCATCCATTCTGTGGCTGGGCTGGGCTGTGGGCTCACCTGTGAGACATCTGCGAGGTGAGGCTGGATGAGGTTGATGTTGTCCTCCGCTTCGCACACTGCACACTGAATGCAGATCCATTCACTCACACTGCAAAATTGATGTACTTCTCCAGGGTCCAGCAGGGATCACCTTGGGGTATGATGAAGCAGTTTTCTTCATCCAGCTCACACCTAAATCCCTCCATCAAGCAGACGTTGTCACAGGTGGCATGGTGGCTGGTTTCAATGAACTCCTCCACACTCTCCTCCAAACTTCTGCTTCCTTGAAGAATAAAAACACTAGTTTCCTCGAAAAGTCCCTCATTGAGGCAACGCTGATGGACGCAAGGTCGTCTGTCACACTAGGTTGCAGGAAGTGCACAAGATGAAGAACAGATTCAAAAGACTTTAATAGTCCACACGAAAGGCAACTTTAATAAAGGCTGGTAAACAAACACAGCCGTTTTACATAGACGTGACTGGACAACTGAACACTGAAAAGACTGCAATTCGAAAGGCAAACGAGGGTAATTAATGACACACAGCTGAACTGAATTAATAATCATAGTGACTAAAGAGTGGTGGGAAACTAGAACAAAGGAATCATGTGATTGAAGATAAACAAACTAAAAGTCCAAACATAACAGAACCGTGACAGAAACTTTCACTCCCTAAAAAGTCCCACAATGCACCGTGAAAGCCAGGGAGCATTGATGCTCACTATGTTCCCTTAACGGAAGTGCTGAAGCACAAAACGTAAACAGGTGAACCAACTCACGACACATAGTGACATGCAATAGATGTTTTTTTTTAAATACAAACCATTATTTATCAACATAATCTAGCTAATATTTATAATTTCTTTACAGCTAACATGTTGCATGTATATGTAACAAGCAAAGTATTTTTCATAATGTTTTAACATTAATAAATAATGTTCTGTATCAGCAAGAATCAGTTCTGCTGTTTTTCATAAATACCAGTAGTGATGTTGTACAATACGTTGTCATGTCAATACAATGAGAACATGCCATGTCGCCGGAAACAGAGTCATCAGTGTCCCAATGTGAAGTGAGCCAAGGTCTTTAATGTTCTTTCCAGTGTCCGAATTCATGTACACAATACACTGATTCACAACCTAGGAAGCTAGGGAGCTGATTGAGATGCATCCCTGGCAATTTTCTGCCAGGACATTTTCTGTTACTGTAAGTTTACTCATATTTCTTTCAATCCTAAACGTTATACAATATGTAATTCAAAATATGGTTGAAACACCTGTGAAAAATCAATATGGAAAATTCTCAGTTTAATGCAAGGTTGCACTGCCCTGATCCTGGCCTTCAAAACCTGACTCACAAAGCCTCCAAAAATCTGACTCAGGTGTGTTTTATTACAAAAATAAATCTTGCAGGCAAGTAAATCTTCTGGAGTGGTGCTAAAGAACAGAAATATTTGGTGCAGCAGCTCATGAGAATAAACATCTCTTCTGGCTCTGATGTCCACCTGAAACCAAAACATCTGCTTAACTGTGTCCTGAGAAGATATAAACGATATCTCAAATGCACATGCAAATGGCCTGTTGTTTCTTAAAACATAAATAAATGGTGTGGTTCCTCTTTATATTCGGTATCTTTAATTTGCATTAATGTACTTACGTCAAAAAAACAAACAAAATTGTCTAGTACATTGTACCTTATTGTCTTGAAAAACACTTTTGCTTCTATTGAGGTGGGATACAGCTCAGATTAGGGCAGATTAGGTGGTATTGGTAGATTTAAAGGTGCCCTAGATTATGTTTTTAAAAGATGTAATATAAGTCTAAGGTGTCCCCTGAATGTGTCTGTGAAGTTGCAGCTCAAAATACCCCATTGATTTTTTTAATAAATTTTTTTAACTGCCTACTTTGGGGCATCATTATAAACGCGCCGATTTTATGCTGCGGCCCCTTTAAATCCCGTGCTCTCCGCCCACAGAGCTCGCGCTTTCCTTAAACAGTGCCTTAACAAAGTTTACACAGCTAATATAACCCTCAAAATGGATCTTTACAAAGTGTTCGTCATGCATGCGGCATGCATGCATCGGATTATGTGAGTATTGTATACTGTTATATTGTTTACTTCTGATTTTGAATGAGTTTGATAGTGCTCCGTGGCTAAAGGGTAATGCTACACTTTTGGAGAGATTTATAAAGAATGGAGTTGTGTTTATGCATTATACAGACTGCAAGTATTTAAAAATGAAAATAGTGACGGCTCTCTTGTCTCCGTGAATACAGTAATAACCGATGGTAACTTTAACCACATTTAACAGTACATTAGCAACATGCTAACAAAACATTTAGAAAGACAATTTACAAACATCACTAAAAATATCATGATATCATGGATCATGTCAGTTATTATTGCTCCATCTGCCATTTTTCGCTATTGTTCTTGCTTGCTTACCTAGTCTGATGATTTGGTTGTGCACATCCAGACGTACTGGCTGCCCTTGTCTAATGCCTTTTATAATGTTGGAAACGTGGGCTGGCATATGCAAATATTGGGGGCGTACACCCCGACTGTTACGTAACAGTTGGTGTTATGTTGAGATTCGCCTGTTCTTCGGAGGTCTTTTAAACAAATGAGATTTATATAAGAAGGAGGAAACAATGGAGTTTGAGACTCACTGTATGTCATTTCCATGTACTGAACTCTTGTTATTTAACTATGCCGAGGTAAATTCAATTTTTCATTCGAGGGCACCTTTAATGGGGGGTTAAGGTGTAAGCGAATGGTCAACAGTGTAATCATAGATGTAATTACAGAATTTTACTACAGATGTAGTTACATACTGTACAATGCAATTACACGCAAGTATGTACAATGTAAATACATTTATGTGCATAATAAGTACATTGTATTAAATTATTAATTTAAATGTTAGCACTGAAAACAATGTAGAAACAATTTTCACTCAGA
The DNA here is from genome assembly GCF_018812025.1 of Megalobrama amblycephala. NCBI lineage: Eukaryota > Metazoa > Chordata > Actinopteri > Cypriniformes > Xenocyprididae > Megalobrama > Megalobrama amblycephala. The sequence goes on from NC_063047.1 coordinate 40,958,725, forward strand.
AATTGCTAGTACATTTCACAATTAATTACAAAGAAACGACAAGTAATAGATTGAATTAAATATGGGATTTTGAAGTAGAAAGACTGAAAGAGTTTTTTCTTGTAAAACATACTCCAGTAATCTTCAATTTTCTCTAATAATCCAATAAATCACTTTTCACAGACACTTAATATAAAGTGTAGCCAGTGGTATAAACATGGTATAAATATGGAATCCAGTTCACAATTATAACAAGCAGTTTTCAACATTATGTTCAAAGTTCAACATTATTTTAGAACTGAATGAAGTAGCGAGTCAGTCTGAGGTCTGTATGTCATAGGAGCCTGAAAAGGTCACTGATCAGAGAAAACAAATTGGCTCCATGCAGTCTGGAACTCTGGGTAAATAACTACAGTTCATTCATGGGAATGAAGCTTAAATAAAGTTCCACTGCTGGGACTGTGTGACACATGGCCCCATAACAGAGATGACATTCAAATGGCCCTATCTTTAACTTGTTTTCCCTATTGACTTCAGCTAAATTTGATTTCACTGTAATTTATGCAGTTTGACTTATTGCTGTCTGTGTATACGTAAATAACAAGTAACAGACGTGAACATACACAGTTGTCTGTAAACTTTGCTAACCCCTCAGTGTTATTATGTAAGTATAACGTTACAGCAATTCAAATGCTGTTGATGTAGTTCCCTGTTGACATCTGAGGTCACGATACTCCAGGGACATTTGGGCAGGGAATGTGAGACGTTATCGCAAAGATTTTGGTTGTTGGGCTAGCCTAGCTAAATGGGATAAAAAATACAGTAGGCTACCTGCTTTGTCCAAAACATATCATTGATCCATGAGGAATCAATGATGCAACTTCCGCTTCTTTCCTTCTGTTATCGCTCACTATGGCAAGATCAAAGATGCCCCTGTCTCACTAGATGATAAAACTGATGTCATGGCTCAAAAAAAGCACAGCATATGTGAAATGTTCTTGTTGAATTGTCTTTGAAGTCTGCTCTGTTTACTTAAGTCTCTGTTATCTTATTCTTATCACACGTGAGCCACGTTTCTCAGATATTCCTATGGCAGTGCAGTTAACGTTTTCACAGGCTCCTCAAATGTCGCTGAAGATGCTGGGCAAACAATGTCAATTTTAGTTTTTGACACCGTTCAGGTCTGTTCATGCTCAGCCAGGGAGTGTGTGAAATCTTGTGAAGGAAATGTTGTTTAGATGGGAAACCACAGAGGAAAATCTTTAATAAAGAATGTGGGAGGGAGTGTGACTGTGAGAAAGGTGGATGGAGACAAAAGGCTAATTTATGTTCACTAATCCTGCATAATCATTCTGTTTTACAACATCTTCTATTAAATGTCCATGTAAAAAGCCTCTGTTTTCAATTGTCTACCTCTTTCTCACCAAACACACTGGCACCTTTAGGATAAAAGGTTCATAAGGATTCTTTACTCAACTCCAAAGAACTTTATGCAAAAAAAAGGAAGAAAAAAAAAAAAAGTTCTACATGAAAAAGAAACAAAGAACCTTTCTGGCATGAAAGAGTTCTTTAGGTGAAAAAGTCAAATATCACCAGAGTTGGGGAAAGTTGCTTTTAAAAGTAATGCATTACAATATTGTGTTACATTACTTTTGCATTACTTTTTCTCACCTGGGCTGGGCTTGTTTGTTTGTTTTTTAATAACAACAAAAAAAGTTATATTTTTGGCAAATGTTAAGGCCCTTTCTCACCAAAAGTGAAATGAATAAGCCTCAGGCTGAAGGAAATGCATATTTATGCCTGTACAGTTGAGGGCGCAGCTCAAACAAACCTTTCAGCTGTGCTGCCATTCTGGATTAAAGAAGAATAAAGAAGAAAAATAATTTTTGCTTATTAGTAATTAGATCATTGAAGGTCAGCAGCAAAGACATTGGTTAATATAGTGAGATTAAATGCATAAAGTATATTTGTGTAATTTTATATAGTTAATTATTACAGATTATTACAGGTTTGCATTTCACTGATCATTTGTTTCGTGCAAGAGATATGAGTAAATGCATATTCACATTTAGTGTAGAACTACAATAATCATCATGTTCACACAGCGCACACAACATCTCTGCACTTTATTTCTCTCAAAATGGAGACAGGAAAGCTGTCAGTCATTAAAGGTGTTATAAAGGATGTTTTGTTTTATACATTTTTGCAATATTACTTGAAACTGTCTTTACTAACTGATAAAAGAATATTTATTAGGTGCACTGAAAGGAATAATATTAATATACATCTGTAACGAAGGCGGGACTCAGAGTAAGATCCAAATGCAGCTTTATTAAAAGGTGAGCGTGGTCGTACAGGCAGGGGTCAGATAACAGCAAACAGGTACAGCAAGGAACAGGCAGAATCGTAGTCAGGAACAAGCAGAGGGTCAGGGCTGGCAGATATCAATCACAGGTCAGTATACAAAGCAAAGTTCAGGACAGGCGGCACAGGATCGTAGATGGGAAACAGACAGGCAGACAAGATATAAACGCTTGGAAATGTATCACAGGGAAAACAAGACCTAGCAGTGCGGTGATGTGTGTAAGAGTCTTTTATAGTCCTGGTAATGAGCTGCAGCTGGGTGTGGTGATTAGTGATTAGTGTTAAGTGTGTGCAGGTGAGTGGCAGAGAGGATGATGGGAGATGTAGTCTGGGAACTGACAGGAACAGACGTGATCATGACATAACGCCCCCCTCCCGGAAGGCGCGTCCTCGCGGCGTAAAAGGAACAGCTAGGGAGGGAGGGTGGGTGCATTGGAGACCTGCATGCAGACAGGAACGGGGTCCCCAATGCAGGTCCAGGAACTCGGGCAGCCACGGCGGGTCAGGAGCCTCGGGCAGCCACGGCGGGTCAGGAGCCTCGGGCAGCCACGGCGAGTCCGGAGTGTCAGCAGGCCACGGGGGATCAGGTGGCTTGGGTAACCTCGGCAGGTCAGGTGACTTGAGCAACCACGGCAGGTCAGGCGGGTCAGATGGCTCGAGCAGCCCCAGCAGGTCAGGTGGTCTGGGTAACCACGGTAGGTCAGGTGGTTTGGGTAACCACGGCAGGTCAGGTGGTCTGGGTAACCACGGCAGGTCAGGTGGTCTGGGTAACCACGGCAGGTCAGGGTCTGTAAACGGCCCTAATTGTTCAAAGGCCAATGACGGCAGTGGCCGGGCTGGGTCCCCACCCACAAGCTCCCCACCCCTGGGTATACTGCCCCCCCCAAAAAGTTCTTGGGGATTTCAACAGGGTCCATAATAGGTTCGTGGACAGAAGGCCTGGATGGCACCAGCAGGGCAGAACGCTTGGGCGGCGGCGGCAGGGCTGACCAAGGGTGCTCAGTGGCCATATCAGGGAGAGCGGACAGCTCGGTGACGGCCTCCGTGGCCGTATCAGGGAGAGCGGGCAGCTCGGTGACGGCCTCCGTGGCCGTATCAGGGAGAGCGGGCAGCTCGGTGACGGCCTCCGTGGCCGTATCAGGGAGAGCGGGCAGCTCGGTGACGGCCTCCATGGCCGTATCAGGGAGAGCAGACAGCTCTGGGACGGCAGCGGGCTCGGGCTGCTCCGGGGCTGCAGCGGGCTCGGGCTGCTCCGGGGCTGCAGCGGGCTCGGGCTGCTCCGGGGCTGCAGCGGGCTCGGGCTGCTCCGGGGCTGCAGCGGGCTCGTAGACTGCTCCTACGTCAATAGAGCTCGAGTTCCTCAACGCACGCAGGACAGCCAAGACATAAAAAGTGAGCACAGCCCTCTGGGCCAAGACAGGACAGACCAGGAGAGCAGGCTGTGCTGGAGCGGACTCACTGGCTGGAGCGGACTCACTGGCTGGAGCGGACTCACTGGCTGGAGCGGGTTCTGGAGCGGACTCAATGGCTGGAACAACCCCTGCATCCTTGAGCATCGCAGGGGCGGCCATCTTGCCCGTGGGCACTGGCAAGGCAGCCATCTTGTCCATCGCGTCCAGGGCGCTTGAGTTCATAGCAACCGGCAAACTTGAGAGCGTTGCAAGAGTTGAACGTGAGAGCGTTGCAAGAGTTGAACGTGAGAGCGTGGCAACCGGCGAATTTGAGTGCGTGGCAACCGGCGAATTTGAGTGCGTGGCAACCGGCGAATTTGAGTGCGTGGCAACCGGCGAATTTGAGTGCGTTGCAACCGGCAGGCTTGAGTGCGTTGCAACCGGCAGGCTTGAGTGCGTTGCAACCGGCAGGCTTGAGTGCATTGCCACCGGCAGGCTTGAATGCAAAGCGGCCGGCGTGGGTTTTGGAATTCCAGCCGCTCGTGCTGTAGTCAGCGGTGGATCAGCCACACTGGAACGCAACCCTCTCCGCTCCCTGACTGATCTAGAGACGTGACGTGTCTCTGGGCGATCAGCGGAGACGTGACGTGTCTCTGGGCGATCAGCGGAGACGTGACGTTGCTCTGGGCGATCAGCGGAGACGTGACGTTGCTCTGGGCGATCAGCGGAGACGTGACGTTGCTCTGGGCGATCAGCGGAGACGTGACGTGGCTCTGGGCGATCAGCGGAGACGTGACGTGGCTCTGGGCGATCAGCGGAGACGTGACTTGGCTCTGGGCGATCAGCGGAGACGTGACGTGGCTCTGGGCGATCAGCGGAGACGTGACGTGGCTCTGGGCAATCAGCGGAGACGTGACGTGGCTCTGGGCAATCAGCGGAGACGTGACGTGGCTCTGGGCGATCAACGAAGGCGTGACTTGTTGTTGCGGCCGCCATTTTGTGCGTGTTCTCGGGCATGGCAGCCATTACAGGATTCACCGTGGTGTCGGAATCCTCCGCGACACCCACAGTGAAAGTTGAACCAACTGCGAGCAGGGCAAAGTCCAGGAATTCCATGAACGATCCTCGGGGACCATGGGTGAGTAAATTGTTCTTTAGTGGTTCGTTTAATCCATAAACAAAGAAGTCAATAAGGGCACAGTCCGGCAGATCAGAAAAATGAGCAATGTCCAGGAATCTCTGAATATGTGCCTCCAGGGTGCAGTTACCTTGACGAAGGCTGACAAGGTGCATTGCAGGATCCATGCTGGGACTAGGACGCCCAACAAAGCTGCTGAATCTTGGTGTGGCTAGGTCTTCTGTAACGAAGGCGGGACTCAGAGTAAGATCCAAATGCAGCTTTATTAAAAGGTGAGCGTGGTCGTACAGGCAGGGGTCAGATAACAGCAAACAGGTACAGCAAGGAACAGGCAGAATCGTAGTCAGGAACAAGCAGAGGGTCAGGGCTGGCAGATATCAATCACAGGTCAGTATACAAAGCAAAGTTCAGGACAGGCGGCACAGGATCGTAGATGGGAAACAGACAGGCAGACAAGATATAAACGCTTGGAAATGTATCACAGGGAAAACAAGACCTAGCAGTGCGGTGATGTGTGTAAGAGTCTTTTATAGTCCTGGTAATGAGCTGCAGCTGGGTGTGGTGATTAGTGATTAGTGTTAAGTGTGTGCAGGTGAGTGGCAGAGAGGATGATGGGAGATGTAGTCTGGGAACTGACAGGAACAGACGGTGATCATGACAACATCATCTGTGCACGAGGTAGGGCCTTAAAACATCAGCCAATCGTTTACGTGATCATCGCATCATCATAACACTGAAAAACACTTTAGGCTTTATTAAATAATACTTTAATGTGTTTTTTGCATATGACTATTTAAATGTATTCTAGTGACCAAATATCTATTGATATAAACTATTTCATTCATATATTCATGAAATATTCTGTCACTGAAACAACAAACAAAAATTTTAACAAAATGTTTTTTTTTTTTTTTTTTTTTTTTAAATTTAAACCTTGAAACAAACAAAGATTTTGAAAAATTGTAAACAAAAAGAAAAAAGAAAATATAAAATGTATATGAAGTATTTCAGATTCTGCACTATTTCTAGGTCATCAAATAAGTAAATTAGTGATATTGATCATGTGACTCTGTACAGATGGTCAGAAGTTCTTCCATTGAAGATCTTTGGATCTCCTCAAATCATGCTGGATGATGGTCACTGTTAGGAGTAATGCATTACAATTACAAGTTATATGTAATCAGATTACTTTTTTCAAGTAACTAAAGTAGTGCAATACTTTTAATGAATTTTACAACAAAATATCTGAGTTACTTTTTCAAATTAGTATAATGCAATATACTTTTTTTTTCCTATTTATTGACTGACACCACTCCTATCCCCATGTTGAGAGAAAATGGGTGCAGAGGTGATGTGTGCGCTGTCTAAACACAATGTTTATTGTAGTTCTAGACTAAATGTGAGCATGCATTTACTCATCTCAATTGCACAAAAACAGATTCAGCAAATAAATGAAAACAGTGAAATGCAAACTCAGAATATTATGCAAACCTGCAATAATTAAATATGTTAAATAATACAAATACACATACCCCCAGTTTCACAGATAAGGCTTAAGCTTAGTCCCAGACTAAAATGACAGCTCACCACATACAACCAGAGTCCCGACTGTGAACATGAGAAATCTTTAGAGAAAAACTTTAGAGTAAACAAACATGGCTGACGACAGTCAAGAAGAAATTGTGATAACAGTGTCTGGACTGCTTTTCACTGAAAATTCACAGAAAAAAAGAAGAAGGTTTGAATGAAGTCCTGTTATGCTTCCGTCTTCCATCAGCTCTCTATCTGATTGGGTATTGTTTCATTCCACGTTACAATCTAGAGTGTGTGCACGTTTGTCCTTGGGGTTTCTTTTAAAGCCAAAGAGAGAGACAAATCACATACTAAGACATTATGAAATTCGTGATGATTTTTAAGTTCAGCTTTTCACTCAGATTGTTATACTGATAATATAATTTGTAACAAACAAAAAAACCTCAAAAAAAAAATTTCTAACATTCTGCATCAGTTCAGGCAGGCCTCGTAGTCAAGCTCCGCTATCAGCTGATTCGCAAATTCCAACCCCACCCATATCAGCTGATCCGATTTCTATGGACTCCATTGGCAACTCTAAAATAAGGCGCATTACTTAAACGCAGCTTCCGTCTCTCTGCTTGTATGGCTGCTTCCACTGCACGCTGCTTGCAACCCACCTCCTCCCCAGCTCCTCCTTAAACTTGTGTATAACTTAATCAGTGTCATTCTGTTCTCAGTAGGGGGATTTTCTGTTGCTCTCCTAGTTAAAAAAAGGGAGGTTGTCCTCAGAAGCTGCTGCTGTTCCCGGTCTTGGCTTTCATGGAGCTCATGAAAAGGACGGGGAATTTAGAACAGAGCGATACCGCCAAATTGTAACTTTAGCAAAATATGCTAATAAAAAATTGACTAAATTTTGTCTCTTGTAATTTTTGACTTGTGGTCCTGACTGAACTAATGCAAAACAGTAGCACTGTCAGTCTCTTCAGTTTCAGTCAATTTTGGACCCCACTGTATCAAAAAAAATGTAATAGGATATGTAATTCCTAACACTCAGAATATTTAATTGGTTTGAGTAGGGCAAACTTAAATTAAACAAATTAGTTCAATCAAATGAACTTTTATAAATATTTAGAAATTTCTTTTTCCTTTGAGTTCACAAAACTGACACATTAATATTAGTAATCTGAATTGTTTCATTGTTTAGAGTTTTATATGAACTTGTTTCTTTTAATTTAGACAAACTTAAATTTAACTGAAACTGGGCAGGTATTTCTATTTCCCAGCATGCTTTGCCATGGTACTCGAAAGGGAGAGTAAATGCTAATTATATAAAATAATTTAATGCATGGTGATGAGTGGATTCAGCATTCAATTGTGATGCTGTGCTAATGCTGTGAAAGCATTGTCACAATTAACAATTTTTTTAACCGATTAACAAGTTAGCTTTTACTGAATTAGCAAGTTATAGCTAGTCAAGTTTCCACTTAGTAAAAATATTTAAATTGACATTACATGATAATTTAACGTTAAATGTATAAATGAGTTTACTCAAATATTTCAAGTTGTGGGGGGGGGGGGGGGTGAAGACGTCTAATGCTATTTCCTGCATTCCTGCAACTTTTTTCGAGTATGGGCCTGTATTACGTGGAATTCCTTGAATGGGCCCTTCTCCCGGAAGATACACACATCAACCAAAGCAAGAACGAGAGCAAGAGCACGCCCATCAACATGCTTCGTTAGAGTTACGGAAGTCATCGGCAGCGCTGCACAGGACTTGCTCCTCACAAGAATTCATCACTTTGTTTTTAGACCACAAAATCAACAATGTCAACAGAGAAGTGTGTTTTTGGTTGTGAGGGAAAGATAACCTTGCTTCCCAAAGAACCCAGCATTAAGTGGAGTTGAGAGATTTGTGCTCACACATTACATTGATGCGCTCTCGATATTTGTCATTAAAATAACCATAGAACCGCCTTAAATTAACTATCAAAATAAGGAAAAAGTCGTGTCTAAAGGTTGCAATCACTTTTTTATTGGTTAAAATGAATGGAAAATACCTCATGTTTTCCATCGGCGCTTATGGTTTTCTAAACAAGGCCCAGTTCGACATTGGATATACAGATTGTTTGAAACTGAAAGGTGGAGCGGTCACAGCGGTAATGATTATGGTCATGAGTCGGAACCACAGGTGGTAACTGCATCAAACTGCATCAAATGTCTGTTTTGTTGGCAATCGGTGCGTAAGTGCATATAATGTAAACAACACAAACGTATAATGAATCAAAAGTTATCCAGGGATAATGGGATGGTGTATTGTGTGTCTTTAAATACATTTGTTTAGCTGACCATTGATAGCTTCGCAAAAGCTGCGCATGCTTGTGACTCTTTAGCTTTGCCCACAGCATGCCTCCATGAGCTCGGCTGTTTTCGGAAAGACTCGGTACAGCATATCTTGCTTTTATTAATCTGATAAAATTAAAGACTTTTCGGAGATATGAAGAATGTTATACTACTCTATAGGTACTCAAGATTAACATGAGATTGGCAGAAATTGTGTGTGTTTCAAGGTGTGTTTAAACTTTAAAGGTGCAGTGTGTACATTTTAGCAGCATCTAGCAGTGAGGTAGTGAAATGCAAACAACAACATAGTGATGAAACGCGCTCTGTAGAGTGTATGTCCGTTTAGGGCTGTTGTAGAAACAAAATGGAGGGGGGACCCATGGTGTGTGTGATAGAAAATATTCAGGATTACAATGTAATGAGTGCATTTTATCTGATTTAGACTAACATAATATTAATGACCTGAGAATTATCTTAATGACGTGACTGACAGAGAGAAACGGCATCTGCATCAGCCACCAGCAGGATCCGCACACTAACAAAACAAACAAACAAAGTGTCTCTGTTAGAGCTGCTTTCCATTTGCTGACTTAGCTGTGTGTGTGTTTGTGAGTGTGTCTTTGTGAACTGCTCTCAGATTTGCTCTCACCTGTCACCTGCCCTTATACACCATCACAGTAAACGGCTCTTCTGTGAAACAAAGAAAGCCAGCTAGAGGCAGCAAACAGTGTTTATTATCCAACCTGATATCTCTTTTCCCAGCTTAGTTCAACTAGTTCAGCAACTGAGCCAAATTCCTCCAGAGCCTGGGAACTAAGTGGTATTAGTGGAAAATGACAACTAGCCAACCTTTCTATTTACAGTAAACATCCAGAAGCCCGGAGATGTTTTCTCTGTGAATGTGTGTTGTGGTTTCTAAAGTCAAGAGATAATGTCAAATTATATGTAAAACTGTGTTTGTTGTTCAAAACGGTCTCATTGGAACAGATATTGTAAAATGCAAATTCATGCAGAAAAACATATACCAGGGAACTTTCTCTGTGCCTTGGGCTGCAACAAGATTTCTATGAAAATTTCCAGTGACAGTGAGACTTTTAAAACAATTAAAAAATTGTATTTTTGCAAAATGTCATTATGTTATCTTAAGATATCACTGGAAAAAAAAACATCCTGTTAAATTTACAGTAAAATTTGTTTGTGGTGACAGTGTTTCAGGTATTAGGATGACATACTGGCACCTAATTATTAATTGCTAATTATTGGTGCCTGTATAATGTTATTTGCCAATCTATCAAACTACCAAAATCTGCTTTTTACCTGAAAATGTACTGATAACAATGCAGCAATGGCAACGCAGAAAGCCACATGAGCCACAATATAATCTAAATGATTAAAAAAATTTTATACAAAACACCCGAATGTACATTACTGATAACAAAAAAAAAAAAAAAAAAAAAAAAAATTATATAAAATATATTCTCATGTGATGTGTCATTTTGGGAATGTCCTTTTACTGTTTCTTTTAACGGTTAATAATTGGGAAATTTCGTTTTTCCTTTCAAAAACCATACATTTGTGACAGTATTTCACAGTAAAATTACATAATGTGATGTTAAACCATTTACAGTTTTTCAATGAATATGTTTAATATAATTTTAACACATTTACATTTTTTTTCTATTGGCAGTCATAGTTTTAACAGTAAATCTTTACTCTAAATCTTTCATCTATGTGTGTGTGTGTGTGTGTGTGTGTGTGTGTGCGTGCATTTTTGTGAAAATATCAGGACACAAATAATATAATGACATGGGTATGACAGGTATTACAAGGAGAGGTTGACTTATGAGGACATTACCCCATGTCCTCATTTTTCAAAAGGCTTATAAATCATACAGAATTAGTTTTTTTGAGTAAGTAAAAATGTGCACAGTTTTCTGTGATGGGTAGGTTTAGGGGTAGGGGTAGTGTAGGGCGATATAAAATACGGTTTGTACAGTATAACATTTTATGGCATGTAGTCTGTAAATACTTGAAACAATATTAATGCTTATTTATACTGTATGTACACATTAAGCATTATAAATAAACTGAACTGAACATGTTTTTCTGAACTGAACAAGATTTTTACATCTTACTGTACTCTAATTGTGGGTACCAACTCACTACAGTACATTTTTTCCAGATATATATTTAATTTTTATATTTGCTTCTGCTTCAAATGACAAAAAAAGCCAGTAACATTGATTCTGTTGTAATTTCTTGCCTCTTAGACTTTATTTTTTAAATCTAAAGGACAGCATATCACAGGTGCTTTCTATGACTTTGATTTACCTTTGAACATTTTTTAGTTTAAGAATTGTGAACAATAACTCAGAATGTTTGTTGTGTCTTCATGCTTCTGTTCATGTAGAGTTTAAGAAGCTGTGAAAGGATATTTTGTTAGATGACAGCATCTGTAGAAGCTTTGGATAAAAGCACAGGCTAATCCATGTATGTGTTTGCTGACAGATAAGGGTGGTTGTACGTGGAGGGCCATGTGTTCAACCTCATTTGAAGGCCCCCGAGGAACAGCCTTGACAGGCTGAGAGATTGTTGTGGCCTTAGATGGACATCCAGTTGTTGTTTTTAACGAGAGAGACAGGTGAGCAGAACTTGAGCTGAGGGCTTTAGTGCCGTCACTTAAAGTGAAACTTCTTTTTATAGCCTAATAAAAAGAGTATCAGATGTTTACCGTGTTTACTATTAAGCAAGAGGTGACTGTGTTAAGGGGGGGGGGGGGGGGTAAATAGTAAATAAATGTTTTATTTACTACTTTAAAGTAGTAAATAAAACATATTCAAATATGTTTTATTTACTACTTTAAAGAATTAATGAATTAAAACTTATTATCTACACTGGAGATCTCTGGATCTTGTATTCTTGCCTGTACTAGGCTGATTTCCTGCTTATTTTTGTTCACCGGATGAATTGCTCCTGAATAAGTATATTGTTCTCTTCAATGATAAGCTGGAAGTGGGCTGACTATAGTGCATTGACAAATTTTAAATCTAAGACTGATGTTTTCCAACAATTGACTGTATCTGTCCAAAAGGAAATTACAAAGGATGTGTGGGAAATACAATATGGAAATACAAATACAAAATTGCATGACACACTAGTCACAAATAAAACTAAAGGCAGGAGCTGAAGGCTCACATTTCTGGTAAAAGCTTTTTTTTACTGTCCTCAAGGGCGTGTTTGACGTTGTTAACAGCATCTACTAATTGGAGGGCACAGTGGCCCCTAAAAGCATTTGTTGCCGGCTCTATTTAACCCTTTTCTTCTTTTTTTAAACCTAAGATTCAAGAATGTGTTCATTTATTGTTAATTTAATTTGCACTGTTATGTCATATACTGTTACAAGGATGTCAGCTGTCTTATGTAAAAAGAAAGACTTGTGATTATCTGCTAAAAGTTTTTTTATTTCAGCATACACTGACTTAAATCACAATAAGACACTAAAATTGATTAATTCATGTGACATTTAAAGGTCCCAATGCAATTTTCCCTCTTTTTTCCCAACAGTTTCCTGCCACTCTCTATACTATTTCTGGCTAATAAAAACAGAAAAATGGACGTGAACCATGAATCATCACCTGATTTTAAACTAGTCTGAAGAAAAAATATGATGCAAGATTTCTGAAATGTGAACTAACAGCAACATAATACAGTGAGATAATGATAGAAAGCATAAAGGAAAGTTTTAAAGAATGGGATAAAACAATGCCAGGTTTAAGAAGTTTAAGAAGTTCTCAAGTTTTCTGTTGATGTAAAGTTGATCAGTTGATGTCTTTGGGTTTGTATTTGCATTATTTTTTTTAATCAAAACATGCCATTTTTTCAGTTGTTTTATTATTTAAAAAGGAAACAAGTTAAATAAAATGGTCAAATGCAGGAAGAGAAATGTGACATTGAACTGAAGAGCATGGAGTGGAAGTTGTCCAATCATATTCAACAGGATGTCTGTTTTGTTTGCCCATGTTGACACTAGTTTTTGAAATAGAACAATTTACAAACTAATTTTCACCTGTAGTCACCAGGGAGCCTGTGAGAGAATCACCACTGCCCTAGCAACCCTAGTTTTTCTCATGCCCATTTTTTACTTCACAGCCTCAAATAAATGCTTATAAAATAACCATTGTGGGGGTAGGGGGTGGTAAAAAAGAGCATAGAACAGGGAAAGGAAGAGCTATGGATAGCGAGCGAGAGAGAGAGAAGAGTGAATGATGTAGGAATGGCATAGAGCAATGTGGTGGCAGAGACAGGAAGACTGAGAGAGAGAGAGAGAGAGAAACATGTTGAATTAGTGAGGGTGGGAGGGACAGAGCAGAGTCCCAGACCACAGGGAGGATCGAGGTTCCCATGCCCTGGGGGCCTCTTGAGAGCAGCAATGGCAGATGTGACGTCTGGGTCCCCATCCTGCAAGGACCACTATGGAAAAGACATTATCCATCAACCACAACTCCAAAGAATCAGCAGTAAAATTCACACACATTCAAAAAATATCCTGTTAACATCTCATAAACATACCATAAAAAGACACGTCTATGCTTAGCAGTCAAAATTCTGGGAATCTGGAGAGATTTGGGGATGGAAAAAAACATGAGAAGTTCATTTTGAGAGTATCAAATCAAGGGTTTGGAGCCAAGAGGACATAAGAGCAAATCTGTTTTGATACACTTATGACTCCAAACCATTTAAATGATTTCTAGCATTATCAAATTAATGATCTTAAATAAATATCCATGCAGTGAGTCTATGCTCAGCTTAACATTGCATATGCAACACCCACAGCAATCTAGAATAGAGCTGAAGTTAATGTACTTGTTGAGACATGTTACTCCATCTGACATTCACAGGAAGTTCTAACAGAGAGATGCAGATACAAATATGTATGGCTTACTTGTTTTGTTGGAAAACAAAAGGAGAGATTTAGCAGAATGTCCAGGCTGCTCTTTTCATACTGTGGCGACGACACTGTTTATTCTCTGTTGTAAATGTGTTTACTTGATCCACCTGCTGTTAGGGGAAGGTGTCCGGGAAGGAAAGAGTGAGGAGGGAGGGGCAAGCGCTGCACGTGGGGAGTGAAAAAGAAGTGAGTTGGACGTGAGCGGGGTGGAAGAAAAGTTAGTCAGGCTCTTTTTGCGTTTTGTTGTTTTGGGGAAACTGTTTTGGACACCTCCTGATACTCATGTTTTAGATTGTAAACGTTCAGGAAATAAACCACAGCCCGTTGGGTGCTTGCAAACCAGATTCTCGTCTCCTGTCGGTTTCTCTTGGGAAAGTGTAAAACGTCACAATACTATGAAAGTAGATGGTCACTGAGGCTGTCAAGCTCCAAAAAGAAGAAATAAGTACCACAAAATATAATTAAACTATTTTTTTTTTTAAAGTCTTTTTATAGATTTGTGTTACACCTTGCTGGATGCAGCAAAGTTGCAAATCCATTTGTTCTTTGTGTCAGAAATAGTGTGAGCACTTGAAGTATGTCAGAAATAGAATTTGTTGTGTCGCATCCAGTGTAGACAGCATCATTGATTATAATGGGTTCTATTTGTTTTTGTCGTGCCACATAGTGCTGTTTGCGTCTGGTGTTGAGACTGTGTTAGAAACAGATCTAATTTTTTTTATTTGCAGACATTTTTGCCCATAAAATCCATTGTAGGTTTCAAATCCTCACGTAAATCTTTCAAATTCATTACATCACAAGGTAGCATGTGAAACAATAATAATGTTTGACTTAACTGACAGTTAAGATTTTCAGTGAAATAATGACTTGGATTTCAGTCTGTCACTGAAGACTTGACAAGCCCAGTCTCCTTCCACTTTCACTGAATGAAAAAGAGCAGCATTTTGCTCAACATCTTATTTTGTGTTCAACAGAAATAAATAAGTCATTGGAATGGAATGACATGATTTTTCATTGTTCACTGCAATATTAATTTAAATTTGAAGGCAAGAGAGTGACAGATAGGGAGAAAAGTTTTCCAAGAAGCTGTCAGCATAAAGCAGCTGTGTGGAGAAGGCCTTTATCTCCTAATGCACTGTATTACAGAGTCCTTGGAAAATGCTTCACTCCTGTGAGGGTGGATGAAAAAGATTTGGATCGGTTCTTTCTTTAAATAGATTATGGTGTGAGCAGTCACACATCTTTAGCCATCACGTTTTCTTTGAAGCCTGAGAGAAGCTGTCGACAATCATCAAACACTATCAGACCGCATGTCTGCTGAGATGCCAGTCCAATCCAAGGCCTTAAGATGTGTATCCATAGGCGATGGAGTGCTTGACATAGTGATTGAGTAATAAACCTCTGAACCTAATAAGTGTGTCACTGAGCTATGACTGGGTGGAGGCCATAAAAAACTACAACCAAGACATTTCCCATGCTTTCATAGGAAGCAGACACTGGAGTTGAGAGATAGTGTGGAAAGAGTGGAAGAGTTCAGAAA
This sequence comes from Megalobrama amblycephala, assembly GCF_018812025.1. NCBI lineage: Eukaryota > Metazoa > Chordata > Actinopteri > Cypriniformes > Xenocyprididae > Megalobrama > Megalobrama amblycephala. The sequence goes on from NC_063047.1 coordinate 40,973,940, forward strand.
TACTTGTGAAAATTTGGGGGAAACGACAAAATGGAAGATGGATCAACAATTTGCAGTATGTCTGAGATTTATTTACAAAGAGAATATTGAACTCCAGTAGAGGGTGCAGCTCAAACAAACCTTTCAGCTGTGCTGCCATTCTGCATTGCAAAAGAATAGGACGCAGGAGAAGACAGTTCAACACTCTTACTTCAGCAATAAAAACAAAAAGATGAAACACAAATGTAATGTTTATCTAAAGTCATTTTTGCTTATTAGTATGGTTGGATTAGTTCATTGAAGCATTGAAGGTCACCAGCTAAGACATTGGTTAATAGAGTGAGATTAAATACTTAAAGTACATTTGTATTATTTAACATTAAATATTGAAGGTTCTTGCATTTCACTGTTTATTCATTTTGAGGAATACTGAACCTTTTCTGTGTAAGTGAGATGAGTAAATGCATGGTCACATTTAGTCTAGAACTACAATAACCGCCATGTTTACACACCGCACACATCACCTCTGCACTCACTCCTGATTTTTCTCAACACGGGGACAGGAGACATCAATCAATAAATGGAAAAACAAATTAACTTGCTTTACTTATTTGAAAAAGTAAGAAAAAGTAAGATATTTTGTTGTAAATTTTTTTAAGTAATGCGTTTACTTTACTTACGTGAAAAAAGTAATCTTAATACTTAACTCGCGTTACTTGTAAAACATTACCTCTAACACTGACATATATATCAGTTAGGTTAATTGAAGGTAGTATGTTATTTTCAAATACGACTGCCAAATTCATCCGTTTTGGATAAAACTGAACATGCTTTTGCCATTTCACTTTGAAAGTGTCGCAAAATTTTTCAGAAATGTCGCCACAGGCACGTTTTTCCCAATAAGCCTGGGTTGGCTATGTTTCTTTCTTAATTGTTAAAGTCTTAATTGGTGGTGACTTTAATATCCGTGTAGATAATAAAAAAGATACCCTGGGATTGTCTGTTCCTGTCACATTTTTTCAGACACATTCTAAACTCACACACCCAGCTTGGACTATAAAAGTCTTAACACATCACCTCACTGGGGTTTTCCCTGTGTTGCATTTCCAAGCGTTATATCCTGTCTGCCTGTCCTGTGTTACCGTTCCTGCCTGTTTCCTGCTTGTTGACCCGTTGCTGCCTGTCCTGACCATTGCCTGCACCCTGACTACGATTCTGCCTGTTCCTTGTTGTTCCCGTTTGCTCCCGTTTGACCCTGCCTGTATGACAACGCTCACTGTAAATAAAGCTTTGCATTTGGATCCCTACCTGAGTCCCGCCTCCGTTACAGAAGACCTAGCCATACCCAGGTCCAGCAAGCTTTGTGAGCGTTCCCGTCTCGGCAATATGAATCCATCTGCTCAGTTGATGTGTCTCCGTCAAGGAGACAGAGCGTTAGAGGATTACGTCAAGGAGTTTATCGGACTGGCACAGTTAACGTGTTTTGATGAGGTATGTCTCATGATCTTTTTCCAAGGAGGACTGTCTCATCCGCTGTGTTCCGTCATGCCGCTTCACGATCCCAGGTGGTCGTTGGAGCAATATATTGTCCTCGCATTGCAGCTGAGTGGCTCTAGTTTACCGTGGGTGTCGCGGAGGAACACGACACCACGTTGCATCACGTAATGGCTGCCGCTAAAGAGGACATTCACAAGATGGCGTCAACAACAACAACAACGCCAGTTCATACCCCCGCTGATCGCCCAGAGTCAAGTCACGTCTTCGCTGATCACCCAGAGGAACGTCACGCCTTCGTTGATCGCCCAGAGCAATGTCACGTCGCCGCTGATCGCCCAGAGCACCGTCATGCCTTCGCAGATCGCCCAGAGCAACGTCACGCCTTCGTTGATCGCCCAGAGCAATGTCACGTCGCCGCTGATCGCCCAGAGCACCGTCATGCCTTCGCAGATCGCCCAGAGCAACGTCACGTCGCCGCTGATCGCCCAGAGCCACGTCACGTCTCTAGATCAGTCAGAGAACGGCAAGGATTACGTTCCAGTGTGGTTGACCCACCGCTGATTTCAGCACGAGCGGCTGGTATTCCCAAGCATACACCAGCCGTCTCATTCTCAATCCCGCCGGCCGCGCCGCTTAATCCCGCCGGCCGCGCCGCTCTCAATCCCGCCGGCCGCGTCGCACTCAAGCCCGCCTGTTTCAACGCACTCAAGCTCGTCTGTTTCAACGCACTCAAGCTCGTCTATTTCAACGCACTCAAGCTCGTCTGTTTCAACACACTCAAGCTCATCTGTTTCAACGCTCTCAAGCTCATCTGTTTCAACGCACTCAAGTTCGAGTCCGCCGGTTGCTACGCACTCAAACTCTCTGGATGCGATGGACGAGATGGCCGTTTCGCCAGTTGCCCACGGGCAAGATGGCCGCCCTTTCGGTGTCTGGAATAGAAGGGGTTGTTCCAGCCATTGAGTCCGCTCCAAAACCCGCTCCAGCCAGTGAGTCTGCTCCAGCCAGTGAGTCTGCTCCAGCACAGCCTGCTCTCCTGGTCTGTCCTGTCTTGGCCCAGAGGGCTGTGCTCACTTTTATGTCTTGGCTGTCCTGCGTGCATTGATGAACATTATGGAACAGTCTGAGCAACCCGCTGTTGTCTCATCCGTGTCGTGCCAGGAGCCCACTCAATGCCAGAGCAGCTCGAGCAGCCCGCTGTCGTCCCAGAGCAGCCCGCTCAGCCCGAGCCGTCCGCTGTCAGCCAGAGCAGCTCGAGAGCCCGCTGTCGTCCCAGAGCAGCCGCTGTCGTCCCAGAGCAGCCCCAGAGCAGCCCGAGCAGCCCCAGCCTGAGCCCGCTGCCATCACTGAGCTGTCCGCTCTCCTTCATATGGCCACTGAGCACCCTTCCAGCCCTGCCGCCAGCCTGCCCTGCCGCCGCCGCCCAAGAGTTCTGCCCTGCTGGCGCCACCCAGGCCTGACGATATAATTGATATATTTGGTTTGTTTACACTAAATTTAGCCACCATGGACATCTTTGGACTCTGTCCCGCAGTGGCCGCAAAACCACCCGCCGTCCGCCCTCCTGACCCGCCGTGGCCGCCCTTGGCTCCTGACCTGCCGTGGCCGCCCGAGCCACCTGACCTGCCGTGGCCTGACCTGACCTGCCGTGGCCGCCCGAGCCTCCTGACCCGCCGTGGCCGCCCGAGTTCCTGGACCTGCATTGGGGACCCCGTTCCTGTCTGCATGCAGGTCTCCAATGCACCCACCCTCCCTCCCTAGCTGTTCCTTTTACGCCGCGAGGACGCGCCTTCCGGGAGGGGGGCGTTATGTCATGATCACCGTCTGTTCCTGTCAGTTCCCGGACTACATCTCCCATCATCCTCTCTGCCACTCACCTGCACACACTTAACACTAATCACTAATCACCACACCCAGCTGCAGCTCATTACCAGGACTATAAAAGACTCTTACACACATCACCTCACTGCTAGGTCTTGTTTTCCCTGTGTTGCATTTCCAAGCGTTATATCCTGTCTGCCTGTCCTGTGTTACCGTTCCTGCCTGTTTCCTGCTTGTTGACCCGTTGCTGCCTGTCCTGACCATTGCCTGCACCCTGACTACGATTCTGCCTGTTCCTTGTTGTTCCCGTTTGCTCCCGTTTGACCCTGCCTGTATGACAACGCTCACTGTAAATAAAGCTTTGCATTTGGATCCCTACCTGAGTCCCGCCTCCGTTACAGGGATTGACATTTTTTAGACATTCTAAACTCCATTGGAGTAAGGGGGCATTTACACGACACCAGTTTCACTTTGGCCGTTCAATTACACAACAACTGTGTTTTGGGGGCCTGAAAACTCAAACCTTTGAAAACGGGTTTCAAAGTGCAAGTTTTTGAAAATGATACTGTTAGTGTTTTCATATAAATGCGAATTTGTGAAAATGGTGACGTCATGCACATGCATAACGCATGTACAGTATATAGGTGTATAGTTTTTCTTTACATGTGGCATCGCCAACTACTGGCCTGGCATGCTTAATACAGTGTTTTAAACGTTTTTTTTGTGGATCTATGTGAATGGGGATTATTTTGACAATGCTGTTGTCTATACCCGAAAAACGCAAATGAAAAACTTTTATATTTTATTACATTATGTGACAACATGTGTCAGGACCCACTCAATGTCATAATCATATGATGACGTTGAAATTCTGCAGCAGAGTGATGACATATAATTATATATTTTTGTTTACACTAAATTTAGCCAAGGCTGCAAAACCATCTCCTTGTTACAAATATGGTAGAACTATCATTTTTATCACTAAAGATTGCTTTATAAACATTCTTCCTGATTTGTTTCAACTCCTTAGAATACCAGACAGCTTAGAAGAACACGATGTTGCAACAGAAACCAACGACTCTCTCTTTTCTAGCACTTTAGACACAGTTGCTCCTTTGCACTTAAAGAAGATTAAGGAAAACAGTCCAATGCAGTGGTATAATGAGCACCCTCACACCCTCAAGAGAGCAGCCCGAAAAATGGAGCGCAGCTGGAAGAAAACAAAGGTATTTTGCATTGCGTGGAAGGACAGTGTTAATGCATACAGAAAAAACGTAAAAACTGTCAGATCTGCTTACTTTTTGACTCTCTTAGGAGAAAACAAACACATCCCTAGGTATTTATTTGATACAATGGCTAAATTAACAAGAAATATAGCTTCAACAAGTTTGGACATTTCCAAACAGCACAGTAGTAATGACTTTCTTTACTTGCAAGATTGATTATAACCATGCAACCGTTATCGCATTAGCAAGCTTTATTGCTATTTGTCATGTGTACAAATTACATTCAACAGTCAACATTTATTAAATTACAACCAATTAGCATCTTAAACTGACCTGCTGTCAAAATTCCACTTGGAATTATGATATCTTGATGCCATTCACTGTGGAACGCATTCAAAATGGTCACTTTTCAAAAAATATGTTCTAAAAGCATTTTGCTAATTTTCATATTAAGTGATGAAAATGTTATTTCTGAATGTTCTCTGTACGTTCAAAATGTCTGGTTTTTTTAATGTTTTAATTTTTTTTTAAAAATTTAAAAGTTTAAATGACAAACGCCCATCTAAAACGTTTCAGGAAAAAAAAAAAACAATGTTACAGTATAAGTAATGTTTTTGTGCTAACATTTTGAGAACATTATTATAGGCTACATAACTTTAAATGAACATTCTGTTAACTTAACTGGAATAATGTTCATACCTTTGGGAGAACCTTGCCGAAACATTAGCCAAAGATCTGAGAACGCTCTCTGTTAGCTAGTAAAGTCTGGAATTTTCTGGGCCATAATAATCATGAAATCAGTTTGATTTAATTGAAGAATTTTATAGATCTTGTTAATCTCGTAAACACTTGAAATCAACTGCAAATTAATTAATTAATCTGAATGAATCAGTTATGTCTTTATTGTTGTAGCTTTCTGTGAATTATTGAATAAACTACTGAGCTTTTATTATAGTTTCACCTTTCAGCCTGTTGTTCTTGCCCTTTTTTAAACGTGCTAGACACCAGACCTTGACTGAATAGCTAAAAGAGATTTATAATGCATAGTCAAACAAAAAAGAGCTAAAACACTTAGAGTGAGCCCATTTTTCACAAAATGCCTTTGAAATAAATATGGTTATAGTGAGTGTTCAACAGGTAAGAATTCTGGCCTACAGTCATTTGGGAGGGAGTTACTTTCCATTCTCTGTAAGTCCCACTAGATTTTAAGCAACAACACCTCTGAAATAAGATGAGGTCACTCCATGTTTCATTCTTCCTCAGACAAGCCATTTGAGAACAAAATTTGGGGCACATAGAAGTTGTGTGGTTTATCAAAGGGCATGTTACACACTGCAATCTGACTCTATTGTCTTTTGGCAAAGCAGGATCACCGGGCATAGATCGTGTAGACAAAGAGACTTCCACCGGACCTCCATCCTTTAGTAAACCAGTGAGATTGGGTTTCCCTGACTTCACTCCACCCTCTGATAATGTAGACAGAAGAGACAGAAGCTGATTTTTAGCTACAGCTACACAAGTCTCATTTATGGGTAATGTGTTCTCATGAGCAAAGATGTCAAATATCAAATCATGCACTTCATTTAGATGAATGCAAATGCTAATGGTCAGCTTCCTCTGTGTATTAGACCTCCTTGACTGCTCTTGAGGAGTCAGTAGCTGAATTTTCTCCTATTGTTAGTGGTTGAAGCACTGCACCCTACTGGAGAACAGCTTGTCCGTACACAAACAGCTAAACATTTTGGGTGAGGAAATGCACCTCCATGTGCTGTTAATACACTGGGATAGGCTTTCTGACTCAGTCAGCTACTTTCTAAAACCATACAACTTTTTACAGTAGATGCCATGTACCACATTCATCATGTTGTTTTGTCATTGGCCTATTTACACTTGGCCACTTCATGCATTTTTGCTGATCAAATAGCTATGCGATTGTGAAAAGACAGTGTTAATGCCCTCTGAAACCCATTTGAGACAGATTGCAGTCCCATCGCAAAAAACATTTCAAGAGGTGGTTTGAGGTGCATTTGCAGACGCAAATGGACAAGTGTCAATACTGCCATCAATTCATCGGCCTGTTTTATGAATACTATGTATTTGGACATGATACACTGTAAAAATTTATTTTCATGATTTGTTATCACAACATTTTTTCTTTTGTCAAATCAACTTCAATAATTAATGTGGTTCAGATAACAATATTTTGAGTTTCTATTGATTAAACCAATTGCCTTCACTGTATTAACTCAATTTTTTTTAATTTCAATGAACTTTTTTAAGTTAAATCAACAATTCTTGTTTACAGTGTACTCTTTTTACATACTATATGGATAAGGGGAGTATGAATATTTGAATGCAGCGGAATATTCGTATCATCTCAGTCTAATCTTTATGATTGGTCCAAAGGAGACTTCTTATTTACGTGCATCCAGTGCTTGTTCATGTTCATTACCAGTAATCTTGTGCTTTGTTCATGCATAGCTTTTAAAAGGTCATTTACAGGTAATGTTTCAACTTCTTACCCTGGAATATTGCTTGCAAATTACAATTATTATCTTTCTTTCTTTTTTTTCTTTTTTTTTTTAAAAAATCTTTAAGTTTTTCTTTTTGATGGTAAAGATCAGTAACACTGTTTTACAGTGACTTTGTTACACATTTTTTATTAACAATAAATTACACATAATTACATGCTATTACCCCCACACCAAACCTTAATTCTATCCAAGTAGTAATTACATGTTAATTAATATTACTCAGTACTTAAATGTATAATTAGACACCTTAAAATAAAGTTTAACCATTTCTTCTGTATGCGGAGATTAATTCTAGTTCTAAAATGATAACTGAGAATCACAAATCACAATCAGCAGAAACAACATTTTCTTGTAAGAGAATAAAAAAAGGATGAGATTACTTTGTAAAGTTATTTTGTTAAGCAACATTGTGAGCAAAGCTGCGTGCTGATGAACACGCTTGAATTATGCAATTGTGTTGGATGTTTTGGTCTGACTTGTTTTATCTATAATTGTCCCTATCTGAACATCTGAACCCTCTTCACATTAGATAAGTGCAAAATCAGGAACAAGATACTGCACAGTCAGTCATTCAGAGATATACTGGTCTATACGTGATTCCAAATCAAGTAGGCTACCTGAAGCTACTAAAAAAAAATACTGTTTTTGTACACCCTGTTTCCTTTATTCAGTTTAGAAGACAGAAAATGCAAGTCATGACTCAGTGAGATTTCTCCGCCACGCCTCATTACAAGAGCAGAGGGCAGCCTGATCAGAGCCTCAGGGTGTAACGTGCGCCTGGCGTCTGCTGCCAGCGCTATCATCTCTGATTAGACTACACAGAGTTCACTGCCACTTGCAGACGGTGATTGCGGTTAAGTCTTCACGTTTACAAACACAAATAGCCTAAAGGAGTCTGATCTGCACCTGCTCTTCTCTTTACACAAGGCAAACACTTGCAGGATGACTGAAGGTTGGAGAGTTCAGGAGATACGGATGAATAGAGAAAGTATCAAAAAGGAGGGGTGCTGTCCATTCATTAAATACACCTGGTTAAATGTGCAATGACTGAGTGACTATTGAGTTTTATTCTGCAGTTGTGGAATGTATTTGAAAAAGAACAGATGAAAAAAGAACAAAGATTTGGCTTTTATTAAGCTTTTTAATCATTATAAAATGTTACGCAATTAAGCTTTCATTATATTTTTAATTAAATATAAATACCTGTATTTATTCATTCATCCACTCCAAAAATCCAGCTACAGGGCTACACATGGGGTTAGGATACAATGAATAAGAAAAATTTAAGATTCTAAATCACTAATTAAATTAAAATATTATTATATTCACAAACACAATGATCCATTTAACAGTCTAATGTTCTGAACTCCAATAGCTGTGATTGTCACTTAGTTTGTTGCTTAAATTTAGTTTCTTATGACTGTGTTTGGTGTTTTTGCAGAGCCAACGATGCTTGAACAGATCTCACCACGCTGATGGTGGTTATGGGCCCCTGCTATCTGAAATCAATTCTCTAATCTTCTTTGAAGGCACAGTAACAATTACTTTAGCTCTGTTTTCACATGCCTCAGAAGCAACTGTCACTTTAGCTTTAACTGTTCAGTAAATGTCAAACGACATCTGTTAGATCTGCTGCACTGTAATCCTGAAGTTTTAAGGACTGAAGTTTTAAGATTTTTTAAAACTCAGACCAGACCATTTTATGATTAAATTGCAAAAAGGCCTAAATTTAAGCCATAAGTCGAAAGACTAATTTGACAAATTTGGTCAGAGAGGATTTTGAAAATATGACTATCATGCAGTTTTTACACTGACTTTTAGATTGGCTCTCAATGTTATGTCATAAAATGGAAAATACACTCAGGACATTCTGCAAAATATCCTGTTTTGAAGAAAATTATACGTTTGGAATGACATGAGGGTGATTATAGGTGAACTAATTCTTTTTTTGATTCATAACAGGCACAATCCAGTAAAACAGTATAACTGTTAATCTGGAAAAAATATCAAATAAAGAAGTTTCATCTCTGATTTTCTATATGAATTATTGCTGACAATGTCGAACAAAATAAAAGCATAATATTAGACACAAAACAACTGAGATTTCTCAAAGAACATTTTATATTTAAGGGGGTCTGAATCCAGGCAGCTCTTTTTTGATATTACACATGAATGCACCCTCATAAGGAGGAAGGAAGACAAAAACATAAGATACTTATTGACTACTCTTAATTAAACACATGGCTATAGGTTTGGGTTGGGTTGCTTTCCAATGGACTGGTTACTAACTGCTCCACTCCTTTTGTTTATTCAAGAAGACCTTTTTCAGCAACAATGCTCTTCTGATTTTCTTCATCACATTTCATTACAAGCATTCTTATATTCCTCTGTCTGGTCCAGCAGTAATCAATCTTCTTATATTGGTAACACTTTACAATAAGGTTCATTAGTTAACATTAGTTAAGTACATTCGTTAACATGAACAAATAATGAACAGCACTTATACAGCATTTATTAATCTTTGTTATTGTTAATTTCAACATTTACTTATACATTCTTAAAATCTTGTTAACATTAGTTAATGCACTGTGAACTAACATGAACAAACAATGAACAACTGTATTTTCATTAGCTAACATTAACAAAGATTAGTAAATACAGTAACAAATGTATTGCTCATGGTTAGTTCATGTTAGTTACATTAACTAATCTTTAACTAATGAACCTTATTGTAAAGTGTTACCCTTATATTTAACTTAGGTGTATGTATGTCTTGTTTTACTCAGATTTTATTTGTTATATTTAAAGTCCAGCAGACAAACCTCCAAGGATACTGAGGAATGTTAAATAGTTTATTTGTATTTTCTACATTACTGCATTTAAAGTGAAATTCAAAGATAATGCTAAGACCAGTGTAAACCAAGATAAAAATTGTATTATCATAAAAAAATATATATTTATGTATGTATGTTTATTTATGTTTTGTGCTCATTCAAAATGTAATTGTTTAATAATTTAATTATTTATGCTTTTTGTCATTTCATAAAATATAGAAAATTGTGTTACACTTAATAAATCAAAGGAACCCACATGCATTAAGCATCTCATGGCATGTGTAGTGATTTGAGACCAACCTTTTACTTTTCATGTATAATCTGCTGCACTGGGACAGGACAACAGCTAACTAACTAACTAACTAACTAATTGAGCACTTCCACTTTCAGAAGTAATTGTTTGGCCCTTTCATTAAGAGCTTAATCATTCTCACCCTGAAACCAAACCAAACCCATCAGTGTCTTTTAAAAATATCCCTAAAGGTTTGGAGTCATTAAACATATGTCTTATGTTTCATTTTAATCATCTTATACCCAACACCACACAAAAGCTCAATATTTCCTTCTAAAGCATATCTGGTCTCATAGAGCAATGAGCAGATGAAGTAAAACTAATGCAGAAGAAAGACAAAGAGCTCTGGACCTGTGGAGAGATGTGCTTAAGAATCAGAACAATAGCGAGAGAATGAAAGAAGCTGCTGTCATGATGGAGGCAGGAGTTGTGAATGGTGCTCCTGCTGTAATGAGGGATTAGGAAGGGATTATGATTCTTTATTACGATATTTCTTATCCTTGTTAGACGGCCTCTAATGTCAGTGGATCGATTTCCCTCTTACTCACTGCCAGAGAAAAGAGAGAACATTTTGATAACTGCAAAGAAAAAGTTTTATAAAAACATTTTTCTTTTCTGACAGTCTGTTTTGGATTTGCTAAATATGTCTTTAAGAATATGATAAATAATATTGCAGAATTATAGATATTTGTTAATAGTGAGAAGTGAAAAAAAAAATCTATTTGAAAAATACAAAAGTATTCAAGATGAACTCTCTGAAAACAATATTGTATGCAGTGCTTTTCAGATAAATTAATATTTTTTAAAGGAATAGTATACTAAAAAAGAACATTAAGTCATTCATCATTCATCAACAGAATAACACCCATACTCCCACCGCTGAGGCTGAGCTGTACCTGGCCTCTGTACTGTTTAATGAGGAAGTAGAAAAGGTTATTCCCCAAAGCCTCCCATCACAGCCAGTCCTGCCCGACTCTAAATCTTCTGCATCTCTGCTGGTCCCGCCCAGCTCAAAGTCTCCTGCATTGCCAATGGTCCCGCCAAGCTCCAAGTCTCCTTTGTTGCTGATTGTCCTACCAGCCTCCCTCTCCTTCCTCTTCTATCTACAACAGCCAGTTCTTCAGCCCCGCTTCTGCTGGCCCCCTTCAGTTCCTCCCTAATTTATATAACAGAGTCAAAGACATATCAAATGAAACATAGGGACTCAAAATGTACAAATCTTTTTGTAATCTGTTCATTTACAATAACTGTCTGAACAAAACAATTCACCATTGTGTGCTTATTGACTGCCCATGGATGGTCCTCAGGGAAATCAAACCACATATTTGGAGTGGGTACTGGTGAATTGTGGATCTTCATTCACTGTCTGCACAGCAGAAGACATCACCAGCCCCACTCCACATCCACAGCCCAGCCAGCCACCAACCAAGCTCCCTAAGGATAGGATGCCTGAGCCCACCGCAGACACAGAGCCAGAGCCCATCGTAATTAACCCTCTGGAGTCTGAGGCTGATTTGGGGCCTGGAGAAGTTTTGACATGCCCTGACATTTGTGCTTTTTTCATTTGTTCATAAACACATTAATGACACAAGTGTCATTACACTGTATTTAACACAAACTAGGCTACAATAATATGTAAGGAACATGTATGTACATGTTTTTGTTTTTGAAGGAATAATGTTTATGCGTGGTTATTGAAAAAACAAAAAACTTAAGTCACTGAAATAAGGCCAAAAAAAGTATATTAAATCTGTGTTCATAAGACTTCTGGGTATTGGAGGTATTGGACTAGAGTTTTTGCTTCAGAATTATGTAAAAATTATGCTGCCTACTCCTTCATATAAAACAATATATTGATTTATTTTTTGTAAGTCACTTTTTGTCAAGAAACACAGTATGCGTGGAGGCGTGAATGATCATGAATAATGGGCCATTTACACCTGAGAAGACAAAAGAATCAAATAATAATGACCTGAAATGACTTGCATATTAATGAGGCCTTTCAGTCAGATAGGGTGTGGAAAAAACCCTCTGTAATCATGTCTCAGTTCAATTTAAAATAATGGTATTCTATTATATTCTTTAAAATATAATGTATTTCTGTGATGCAAAGTGTCTGAACAATTATGTTACCTCTGTGGCATTTCATATAGGCTTTTAGCTTAAAGCATGCACATTTGGAGAAATATTGATGGATTCTTATATGTTTATGTCAAATTTCTATACAGAGGAGTAATATTTATTCTATATTTATTCTATATATCATCACTATGAGTGCTGGATACAATTCATACTTGCAGCCGGAGGGCGCTCTGTACACCTTTAGGCCACAAATCCATATAAAGAAGAAGAAGAACCAGGAACTAACTGCATGTCTTCTAGAGTTCGCTAACCATGGCTTTAACATCCAGATAAACACTTTTCAAGACAATAAATACACGATTGAGACGATGAATGCGTGTATTACTCTGAATTTGCGTCTGAATAGCGCTGGCTCCGTGGGCGTGGCCGCATTAGCAGATAATGAGCTGAATCACTGACTTCTGACATGGCTCTCTTTTCATACAGATTACATAAACACAAAATGTTTGTTTTCGATTTGACTTGCACGATTTAAAACCTGACATTTCAACGTTTCTTTAGACATAAGTTTAATTTTTTTGTCATTCGTATTCACTAAGTTACAGTTCATTTTCTGAGAACTATCAGATTGGACTTTGTTCAGAGGGAGACGAGAGATCACGCATCATGTTAGTTTTCTTTATTTTACAAACAAGCACATTTTGTTTTTACTCTGAGTGTACACAAATGAAAGAAGATATTCAACAGATTAAAATGGTGTATAACTCTTAATTGTATGTGCAACATTGACGGAGTATTTTGAGTCTCTTTCACACTGGTAAGAAAAAAAATGCAGTGGTATCGCCGGCGATACCCTCAGACCTCAGAGTGTTAATAGAAGTTATTCCCCAAAGCCTCCCGCCGCGGCTGGTCTTGCCCTGCTCCTGCGTCTCTGCTGGTCCTGCCCAGCTCCAAGTCTCTTGTTGCTGATTGTCCCACCAGCCTCCCTCTTCTGCCTCCTCTATCTATGACAGCCAGTTCTTCGTCCCACCTCCGCTGGCCCCTTTCAGTTCCTCGGCTTCTCCTCTGTTTGTTCCACTCTGCTGCATTGATCTGCCTTGGGTCTTCTGGTCTCCAGCTCCGCCTTGGCATTGGATCCCCTGACTCTGCCTCAGGCTGCCGAGCCCGTAACTCCACCTCAGTTCATCGACGAGTTGGCTCCACCTTGGCTCCTCGCCCTCTCAGCTTCACCTGAGACCATCATCCTTATGCCTCCACCGGGCTCCCTTGTCCCTCTGCCTTCACCTTGGTCAGTTGTCTGCCTACGCCACAGACTTCAAGGCCTTTGGCTGTGCCTCGTCTTCCCACCCCTTTGGCTATGTCAGGCTCCACCTTCCTACTGCATAGACAGTGTTTTTGAATGAATCTCTTGAATGAATGATTCAATGACAAATATTTTTTTAACAGTCACTTGTCGCCACCTACTGGTGAAACTAAGTGATTGATGCAGTTGCTTTTTGAAGCTCCATGTTACTTTCAAAAGGTGATTTGTTCTATTTGTATCTCTACCGTAGTTGCCATGATGACTTGTTTATATCTAAACTATACATTTTTATCCCAGTACTTAATAATTTGAATATTTGTAACAGAAATAACCATACTGTGATGTTGAAAAGACTGTTTGTGAAGCTTTGCATACCTATACATGATAACTGCTTTCTCTGGATCAGCGGCAGCATGAACACAGGTTTGAATCAAAGACTGTTTGAATGTTCTGGTGTGATTTCATCAAAGGTTTAATAGGTACAGGCAAATCATCATCATTTAGGAATAAGATTGTGTCGATGTTTGAATCAAGATTGCAGACTTTTAATGATTCGTTGTGAGTGCAACTCTATACAGATATGGATGTATACATTTTTATTTTTCATTTAGTTTCTTCTTTTATTTTTTTTATTATGATATACAATTGTAATTATTTGATATCTAAATCTAAATCTTGATTTGTGGGAAAGTTTTATGAGCTTTTTTTGCTTTAAGGCCTTTTTAAAGGTCAACAATTACACTTATTTTCTTTTGATTCCTTCTTTTATAACTTTTACTTTTTAGTATAACATGAATTGTAGGAAAGCACATTATATAAGCTCTTTTAAATTATTGCTTTAAGGTTTTTTGTTATTTTAAAGGTGCTCTAAGTGATCCTGGGTGGATGTAACTTCCTGTTGACGTTCGAAGTGTTGTCAAACAAAACAGAGGCTAGCTAGACCCTCCCTCCTCCTCCTCCTCCTCCTCCCCCTCCCCTCCGTGCTTCCTGAAACAGTCATGAACGCGCATTTAAAATCATTCTTGTCAGTTATTGGCTGGAGCATGTTTATTATGTTTTGTGGTCCAGGCTGCACCAGTTTGTTTTTATTGCCATTTTCGGAGCTTGTGGCGACTACAGAGACCGCGTTTTTTTACAGTGTGTTCAGGGGGCAGGCAGCTAGCGGATAGTGAGGAGATGTTTGCTGTATGTGACAAGAAATGTTTTGGCCTAAAAACGCGTGACATCACTTTTAATAAGGCAAGATACTGATTGAGAATAGAGGTTTTTGCAATACAATTTCCATATTTATGTTGATTTACAGATTGTGTGCTCAGTGTGTGTGATGGTAAAATGGGGGGTTTTACAGACATCTGGATGAGACCGCATGGTCTGCTGGTATATTTACTGATCTGTTCACTCTTATCTCAGCCAAAATGACACACACAGAGGAAGAGTGGTGCCTAGGAGCAGGACAAGCCATTCAGTCCTTTAAGTCAATATTTACCTCACACAACACAAGCAAATTCTAGAGGTGCTAACTTCACATCCAATCATTATCACTTATACTTGTTTTTGTCCTCCATCAGAGTCATAACAATTGTATTTGGGTTCATTTCTGCAGATAAAACTCTGATCATTCTCTGTACATTCTGATCAGCCAGGAAGGGTCCAAAACAGTCCAAAATCACTGAGGAAATAGATTTACCCTTCAGGGACAGTTATGATTTACTGCAGATGGAGTCTGCTGGTAGTTTGCATGTGTTTGCATAAGGGGACGGGTGAAAGGGATAGTGCGAATGATCAACTGTTAAGATAGTGTGAGCTGCCTGCCAGGACGCATAGTAATAACAGATACGGCGTATGGCAAGAGATGAGGGAGGAGTCCCTTGAGCACCCACTATTTCTCACCTCAGGCAGGCCTTGAGACCTGTTCTTACATGCTAGCTGAGTTAAGGCTGCGGGGGGCTTAGGGCAGGTTGGGACAGATCCTCACTAGTGCTCCATATTGCTCTTAATGGTAATGCACGTCTCTCTGGCTCAGAGAGTTTACATCATCTTCTCTGATGTATTGAGTTAGAAGTTGGTGTTTGACACTTTTCTTCCAACAGTGCAATGACATAAAGTGATATTTATACCCTATAGATATTTAGGGAATTTAGGGATATTTAGGGTATTTCAAACGTATGTAGGCCTACAGTGTTTGATTTGGTTAAATATTTAAGGAAAGGATATATAATACAATTGCATACTTTTCAAAATTTTAGGGTCAGTAAGGAATGAATACCTTTTTAAATGAATACTTTTATTCAGCAAATATGCATTAAATTAATAAAAAGTGACAGTAGACTTTTACATTGTTTCAAAAAACAAAAACAAAATTCTATTTCAAATAAATGCTGTTCTTTTGAACTTTCTGTTCATTAAAGGATCCTGATGTGGGGATAGGAGATATGGATTTATGGAGAGTGGCGCCATCATCTGGTGTGAAATCATGCGGCAATCACCAGTGAATAGCACTAACCTAAATGCAGGCTAAGTTCTTTGCAATTAAAGGTGATATTAACTCTATGACCGTAAATACACATCAGACTGGAACAAACTGGATCATGTATGATTGTGAGACTTTCATGTACTTTGCATGTGCCCAGGGTTTACATACAAGTCAGTATAAGCATTCTTTTGAAAGGACCAGCATTGGAAGCGGCTGCAAGTGGCTTCCTTCTTCATTTTAGTGATAAAGTTAGGAGTTTTGTTTTTAAGTGAAGTTCACAACGTAATTACGGGAGGAGTGAACCCATCTAATCTTTCAATTAGTGAAATTCAAACATAATTTTAAGAGGACGGAACCCTAATCTTTCAATTAACGACCAGAGCATATAAGCAGCTACTCACCCTGCTCTGGCATCAGTTGTTTCGATATTCCTCCACCTCCACCAACTCCACCACATAATTTAGGCATCTCATCTATCGTACTCCTCATCCAGGCACTAGTAGTTGCTGGGGGGTATATCCAAGCTCGAGTTGAAGCTGCTTCCTCTAGCCCCTCCACAGCAGACAGCAAGCCAAATATACTTAACCTTAACCTTGTCTACATAGCCTGTGCACAACACTTCATCTTAAGAGATTTTGGTCAAATGATAGAAAAACCTGAGTGCCCACATATCTACAATAAACTTTATAACCTGTAAGTTGATGAAAACTTAATACATTACTGCCTCAGATAAACACTACTGCCTCAAATGCGGCCATTCTAATGACAGACAAAACGTGCAAGTCTTCAACAGTCGCTAGTATTACTTTGTAACTCCATTTGAGCTTGATTTTGGTAAAATGTTAATAATATGATGACACATGCAAGTGACCATATATAAAGCCGAAAATCAGGAAAGAACATGGATTTACAGTGCCTGCCGTGTGCCTCCTTTTGCTGGAGCAAGGAGAGCGCTCCCTCAAGGACCACACAAAGGAAAAATGCCTGGCATGCCTCACCCACTATCCGGACCGGTCGCTCAGAGTATTTTTCTACACCAGCCTCGATCAGCGAGTCGTCCAAGGCACACCTGCCTGTGGACGGTCCTCGGAGAAATTTCTCCACAAATCTGGAGTGGGTGATGGTGAACTGTGGATCTTCATTCACTGTCTGCACTGCAGAAGAAGACATCACCAGCCCCACTCCAGATCCTGAGTTTTCATAATCATGCTGTCTAATCAGCATCTTGATATGCCACACCTGTGAGGTGGATAGAAAATATTTGAGAGGAATAGGCCTTTTGTGTACATAGAACAAGTCTTAGATCTTTGAGTTCAGCTCATGAAAAATGGGGGCAAAAACAAAAGTGTTGCGTTTATAATTTTGTTCAGTGTATGTGAACAGCAGGGTGCAATATCACAGAATAACATATTGAACTCAAATGTGAAGGGTTTTCTTCAAAACCCTTCTGACTTATTCTGTGAAACATAAAAGCTGGATAATGTAGTGGTCACTGTTTTCAATCAGACTAAACAATTCATTGAAAAGAGCCGACTCAAAAGAATGTTTTGTTCATGAATCAGACGTAAGTACTTCTGTCATGAACTCTCATAACTGTATCAAGAACTGAAGATTTTGAGTGAATAACTTAAATTGTGGTTCCTTACACAAAACTATCATGGCAGAAGAAGGGCAGGAGTCATATGGACTATTTTTATGGTGCTTTTGTGTCCTTTTGGGTGCTTCATAAAGCCTCATAAAAACCACTAGGAATAAAGAGTCCACGAATCAGAAGAGAGAAAGAGAAATACTGGAGCTTGTAACCCAGTTTCCCAAGAAGACAGAGCTCAGTCCTCTTTTATCCTTAACTTGACCATTTGATGTGACTAAACCACACTCAAACTGACCAAAGAGCGATGTCAATATTTAATCTGATATTAGATATAATAATAATAATATGATGTTATGGGTCTAGGCTAACAGTATCTGAATCAGGATGTCATTTACAGAAACTGCTCCTGACATACTGAGCGTTAACAGATCTTTGAAGTACTGTGGTTGATGGATGATCTAGTATGAGACAGAAAGCCATGAGTGCTTTTTCAGCAAATGATTCTATACCTGCTGCATTTCAGAAGCGATAAATAAAAGATTGCTCTTACGCTCCTTACAGATATGAAATGCTTCAGTAAATTGTCCCTCATGTGGAATAATGGTAAAGGTGTGCTCAGTATCACCCTCTTTCCTCTCTTCTCCTTTCTGAACAACTCAGTATCACTGCTATAGGGCTAATGCACCTGTTTTCAGTCTCCTAATGTTTAGAAGACTTACGAGTTACATTTATGGGCGGATAAAGCAAAGAACATTATGTATTTTTTTAAAATCTAAAATTATGTTAAATAATTTATATATTTTTTGTGCTTTTTGCCTTTTTTTGTACAGGACAATTTCGCAGAAATCACCACTTTGTTGCCTGGGTGTTCAGTGGTTTCCAGGGCATTATTATCTGGTTGTTAAGATATTTGAGTGTTACACTAAAAATATTAGAAACTTTTAACAGAAAAAAACTGATGCAAAAATGCTACAGTAAAATGTAAATTGATTAACTGTATTTTACTTTACCATATGGTAAAAAATGTTTTTAGACAAAACAATGTAATTTTATCTCTAAATAGTGGACATAATAATAATAATAATAATTAATTGCAAACACTTTAAAAAAATGACCGTGATTTTAACGGTAAAAGACTGTAAAAATGCTATGGTGAAAAATAGTTAATTGGATTACAGAAAGTTTCTGTACTATATCAGTGAACTGTAATAGATCTAATGGTACAATAATGTAATTTTACAGTAAAATGCCTTTAAATTTACAGTTTTTGGAAGTGAAAAATAAGTCATTGTATAATTTACAGTAAAAAAACATAAATTGACATTCCCACAATTCCCTGCGACACTTCACATTTGATGTATTTTTGTTGAAATAACTCTTTTTCTTCTTAGTTTTTCTTAGTTTTTTCTAATCAGTTACGTACATTAGGGTTTTATGTTACATCTAATGTTATTAAATTAATGTTTATTGCATTTTTAAAATTTCATGTGTTACCATGATGGTGTTTAGTGTTTGTGTGAATGGCACTGTGTGCACCTTCTATATATTAGTATCGTACTTCTCAGCTTGTGGAAAAGATGTTGTGATGAACTTGATTCATCATGTGACTCTCATCACCACTGTGTTTGGTGGTTGTCAGTGAATAACAAAGGTAAAAAACAGATACTAGAATTTCAATAGGTTGGTAAATTAACATTATATCAGTTAATGAAATACAGTTTTTTACCGTAAATTTAACAGATTTTTTTTACAGTGTGTAAAATAAACAGTTATGAACCATAATTATTACAATATGAACATTTTAATTATATGGTTTGAACTACTGTAAAATAGACAGTAACCTAAGTGCTGTACCATAAAACCTAAAATGTTGCTAGGGTATTTTTTACGGTAAAGTTCTGGTAACCACGGCTGCCGTTTTTTTACCGTAAAATTTTATGAGGATTTTTTTTTTATTTCTTTTTTTTACAGAGAACAATGCAAGATTATGAAAAACATAAAGTGTATAATATAGAGGGACCAAAATGACATGCTGTAATGAAACATAAGTGTATGTTTACAGTCAAATTTTTGCAACTACCACTGTCAGGTTTTTTTAACCATAAATTAAATTTCACTTCAGTTAAACTTTAACCCTCTTCAAATACATATGAAGTTAATTAAGGTCTTCAGGGTTACAGGCTGATTTAAGGATGATTCAGGATGAAAGTAAATTCTGCAGGACCGTGGCTGCCCAGGACGGAAGTTAAATGGCCTTTCTGTATGGGCTTTAATCAGTGCTAAATAATTCAACACCTTACCATTTATTACAGCCCCACAGTATTAACTGGGTTGCCCTAAGATTATGATTAGGCTCAAGATTTAAATCATAATCTAATAATTTTGCAATTCTAAACAGATTTAATCTCAACTCTAAAAAGTGTCTGTCTGCAGACATGGCATATTACTTTCAGTGTGGCCGGAGGTCGCTTCTTCTTCAGTGCACTTCAAGCTCTGTCTCTCACACAGAAAAGTGACAAGCCTGCCTTGTTCCTCATCAAATATACATGCACTTTGTCTTCTAACACATTTGCATAGTGAAGCTGCAAAAATACCTTTCTCTGTCCATTTGTGTTCTTGTGGGGCAGTCAAAATGAGTGGACCGCATAATCCCCATCCCACAGAATTTGCTCAGCTGCCAGAGCAAATGACATTGCTCAGTTTTTCCAAGAAAGCACATCATGTTTCAAAATTCTCTTGCTGTCTTTTTTTTCCTTAAGGATGTCCTGAAGCTCAGTAAGCATGAAATGATTTAATGAAATGTTTCAGTCATCAAACACAGATCCTTACAACGTTTTTTCTCCTTTTTCCATCTCAAAGATGATGTCAGCATTTTATTAATGACAATGAAAATAATGTCAAGAATTAGAAAAATGCCACATACTCACAATCACACAGCTGTTATGAACATGACAGAATCTAAATACAGAATATATTATCTTCACTGTCTTTGTTTACATGACTGAAATGTATTAACTACCACTGGTTTCCTATATGAAGCCCTTGACAAACCTATAGAGAAAATGCATTTTTCAACAGCATCATTATCTCACTGCATCTTTCCACATTTCATGTAAGTTGAGTCACATTCTGACTGTGTGTTCCTCTGAGCTGTTTGGTCAGTATGACAAGCTGATTTATTTAACTGTAGCCATATGAGCCTCCCTCTGGCTCATATGACTACAGTTAATTAAATCAACTTGTCATGTATTGAAGAACAAGCATTTGACAGCACTGAGACTGAGAAACTGACAAAATAAAATATTAAAAGTCCTTCTGAAGTGATGTGATGTGTTTATGTAAAAAAAATATACATATTTAACAAGTTATGAAGTAAAATATCTAGCTTCCCCCAGACCACCTTACGAAAAAAACGGAACTGGTGTCGCGTCGGTTAAGCTTTTTCCGTAAGTTGAATAGGGAAGGCGTAGGACGTAGCGTAAGCGTTTTGAACTGCAAGAGTTTTACACTTTCTTTGTAAGTTGAATACAGAAGGCGGTCTGGCGGAAGCTAGATATTTTACTTCATAACTTGTTAAATATGGATATTTTTGTACACAAACACATCGCTTCACTTCAGAAGGCCTTTATTAACCCCCCAGAGCCGTGTGGAGTATAGATGGAAGTGGATGGAGGCACTTTCTTCAGCTCAGACTTATGACCCCTGTTCACTGACATTATAAAGTTCGGATGCGTCAGGATATTTATTACATTAGGATATCTCCGAATGTGTTCATCAGAAAGAAGAAAGTCATATACACCTAGAATGGCTTGAGGGTGAGTAAAGCTTGGGCTAATTTTCATTTGAAAGTTAACTAATTCTTTAACCCTTAAATGCATAACTGCTTCACCAATCATTCTTACATATTCGGGTCTTTATCGACCCGGATCTGTATCTAATAAGGATGGATCTCTAACTGTCGTGATAATATAAAACTCCTCTGATATTAGAGTAACAATTACAGAAGAATAAAATAAATTATATTTTGTTACCTTTTGGAGCTTGAAAGGGTTCAGTTTGAGCAGATGTTTTATGCCATCATCACTGTCCTCGTCAGAGCGCATTTCCCAGTTAATTCAGCAAATAATAGGCTAGTTTTATGTTTGAGGTCGCGAATGGGCTCATATTCGCGACCTCAAACATATTCTCAAAACTATATAATTTTCAACATCTTCAAAATCAATATTTCGATTGCTAACAGCTTCACCAGATCCATCCAGTGACAGTTACAGTTATATTTAATTGCGTTCAGTACTTCGCTGTAGTAAATCGCTGAGCCATTTCATGTTTTGCTTATTCTTTTGTTTTTTTGTCTGAATGGATCGTCACTTCATCATTGTGTATCAGACATTGACACCTTGTGGAATAAAGGTGAATTGCACTTATTCCGTCATCTAAGATTCAATTATTGTTGTGCAGAAAAAAATATATGTACACTTATACACACCTCAGGTCCATAGCGACCCTATACAATTTTTACAAAAATGAATACAAAAATTGGCATTCTTTTATAATTTTATGATTTTTTTTTTTCTTGTTACATTCTTTATAATGAATTGATTGAGGAATACCAAAAAGGTTAATGTCTAACTTTAAAAAATGAACAAGGAGGAGGGTAGTGAATGATGTCCCGGGTCACTAAAGACCCGAGGTATGCATTTAAGGGTTAAGCCAAAGAATGGAGTTTCAGAGACAAAAAATGACAGCATCACCAATGTATTATGCTTCTGATCAATCTGTTAACTATTTTTGTCTCATTTGCAATATCATCAGATTTTGCCTTTACATAGACTGATTTGTCATCATGCAACAATATAATTTCCATGTCTTTAAATACATGTGTCTATACAAACTTATATTCATGCAATCAGTTTTGTCCAACCTTTCACTCCAAATATTCCAGTGCATGGAAAGGCGCGGATGCTCCAGTGGGAATTCTGAGAGCAGCTTTTGAAAGAGGAAAAAGAAGAGAGGGAAAAGAGAAAAATAACCTTGCCTTATACACTGCATCTTTACTTATGAATTTATCATGACCATGTCCGTACAATACACTGGAATCTCAGCCTCCTTTAATATTTGAAGGCTGAATAATTCATATACTAAAATATGGTTTTCTTCACTCTCCAACTATCTCCTCTTAGCAGCACTCAGTGGTCCAACAGGAGGAAAGTCAGCGGCAGGAAAGAGTTTAAAGTGGGACTAAAAGTCAGTGAATGTTTGAGAGTGTGTGTTTGACAGAAAGAAAGAGGAAGTACAAGTACATTTTAACAAATAATTAGGTCACTTGCAACTTAAAAATATTAATGAAAAATTAATAAACTGTCATCTACATGTTTCACACTTTGCATCTGGAAGACAACTTGAGGAGCTAGAATCACAAGAATATGAGAACATGAGATGCCATACTACACATTCTCTTTCAAAACTAGCAGAACATATCTTAAGCAGGCATCAGAATAAAATAATAGGCCTATACTATAAATCTCAAAAGTAGTACAGATCTTTAGACCACTAATAGCCTAATTATTCTCAATCCAGTCTGCCGCTGTAGTCCAAATTCATATTTGAAAGTAGCGATATTTACCTGATAGGCCTACAAAACACGTACTTTAAATATGGATTTAGTCAATATCAGTGAAAACGCGTACTAGGCTTCAACTATAGCCTATGAGTGAATGATCGTGTGATCAGTGGGGAGAGGTTGACACACACTGAGATGTGGGACGTGACTCCAGCGGACGCTCTTCTCCTCACAGCTCTCAGAAAGTCATCCACTATGTTCAGTGATCTTTTTGTCTGATCTATTTATTATAGAAAGTTAATTCCGTCTGGAGATGTGACCTCGTAAAAGCGATTTTGTAGGTAGTGTGTGGGTAAATTCGCCGGATGCGTTGGACGAGTGCCATATGTTCTGTAGATACCATAATGTGAGTATACAATACATCTTCTGAGTTAATGCAGTTTAAGTTCTATTTAAATGACATTTATATTTTTAAAATGTAATAATTAGCAGCCTATGTTAATAATATGCTCATTATGGGTCGCTTGTATGATTATTCTCACAGTATCGATCAGAAAATCAAAAGATTATTTATTTACAGGAAATGGAATTTAGTTCACATTTAATGGGCTACTTTGAATTGATAAATGAATTGAGTTCATAAATTATTGCACTTTGGATAAAGTTGTCACTATATTTCTTCTGTTAATTCTGAATATTGATATAGAGTATACAAAATTCATTCAGCTTTATTTGTTGTCAGACCTGAGGAACAGATCTTCGCGTTAATGTTACAGTAAAGTTAAATATTCCTAAATCACCTTAGACATCGTGTGTTGTTGGTTGTTAACTGATGATGACCTTTAGATTTGGTTATGTAAAGCTTTGCCAGTGATTTGTGCAAATGGGTGACTAGTTTATTTGGGCTTGAATGAGTCTCTGGCCTGAGGCGAGTCCAAATATGACATGAAATCTAAAAGTCTTATTGAGGGGCCCTTTCTGATTCACTTGTGTCTAGTTGCACCTTCATTTGCATTTCACATAGACAGAGACAGGATTATTTGTAACGCTAAACAAACAAACACTGACTAATCTGTGTTCTAATTATGACTAAATAACCTGAGCTTTGTAAATGTCTTTGGTCTGTTACATGCTGTCATTCCTTAGACATGCTGTTGAAATTGTGCAAATGTGCTATTTTTGGAAAAATCATTTAATGCATCTTCGATCAGTTTGTTATTACACTGCTGTAGCATGTGTTTGGATATTTTCCATATTTACTGAATTCATAATCAAAGAGCATGAAATAGGCATCAGATGTACATGTAATTTCAATAATAGCAATGATTTAATTGGGAGTATGCAATAGAATTGATTTAATTGAGAGTATGCAACAGACTCATGAGTAGTATAGACCAATATGTGCTGATATTTGACTACTGTGAGATTGTGAGATTTTTTTTTCTGTTTAAATAATGTTAGTTAATATATATATATATATATATATATATAGAGAGAGAGAGAGAGAGAGAGAGGTTGGTAAGATCTTTTTGAGTTCTCTTATGCTCACCAGGACTGCATTTATTTGATCAAAAATACAGTAAAAACAGCAATATTGTGAATTATTATTACAATTTCAAATAAATGTTTTCTATTTTAATATATTTTAAAATATAATGAATCCCTGTGATGGCAAAGCTGTATTTTCAGCAGACATTACTTGAGTCTTCAGTGACATGATCCTTCAGAAATCATTCTAATATAACTCAATAAGCATTTCTTACTATTCTCAATGATGAAATCAGTTGTGCTGCTTAATATTTTTGAGGAAACCGTGATACATTTTTCCAGATGAAAAGAATAGTATTTAAATTAGAAATCTTTTGCTAAATTAAAATTTTGAAAGGTAGTGTATTTTGGCCATAAAAAAAAAAAATCAGTTGACCACTAATCCTGTATAAACATGTCCAGTAGCTTACTTATGTACTGTATATATCTGTCAGTCTTTGCAATATGCAAGGCGGTATTTTTTTGCATCCAAAACATCAATTTTCTTTGTGTCTCTGTTTTTTGTCTTTATGGCATGCCCAGTTTGTTGATGGAGAGGATTTCGAATGACAGCCGGCACAGTGGTCATCACAGGTGGAATTTTAGCTGCAGTCATCTTGCTAACTATTGTCACAGTTTTGTGTTACTGTAGGCTGCAGGTAATCCTCCTCTACTGCTTGTCTCATAAGTACCGCCCTCTTCTCTTACATACTGAGTGTGACGTCTCACTCTGCCCATTAGTATTACTGCTGTAAAAGAGAAGAGTCGGAGGAGGGGGAGGAGGAGGCAGACGTTGCTAAGGCATCGCCAAGTCCACCACGCCAACCGAGTCCACCTGAGAGTCCACTGAGTCTTCAACATTTCCCTGAATACGCGTCCTCCAATCAGCTGCTAATGACTGCAGAGCCTTTTGAGCCCAATGGACCAGTCAGCTATCCTCAGTACACCCCGCGCATGCCCTACAGGCCGCCCCGCTCGTACACTTTCTGCCCCTCCTGCTCGGGCTATCTGCCGCTGTACATGAGCCCCCAGGAGGGGCTGCGCAATGGAGGTGGCAGGATCAGCTACAGGACTCTGCAGCAGGAGGAATTAGACCTGCCAATGGATACGCCCAGCTTCCACAAACTCAACCTCATCCGCTCCGTCACCATGCAGGAAGTGCTGACTCATCACAGCGTCAGCACGGATGTGTAGCACCTCGTATTCACCTGAAATATTGTGTGATTCACATTTGTAATGCTGCTTTCTGTACCCAGTGCTCCATTTTATTCATTTTATTTAATTAATTCCAAAATATCTACTTTTGATTGATTGATTGATTGATCAGGATAGTCATCTGCACTGTAAGAAAAAAAAATCCGTAGGTAAACGGAAAAGGCAATTATCTGCAAGGACATTATATAAGTTTACTGACATTTCCTTAAAAGGGATAGTTCACCCAAAAATGAAAATTTGATGTTTATCTGCTTACCTCCAGGGCATCTAAGATGTAGATGACTTTGTTTCTTCAGTAGAACACAAATTATGATTCTTAACTCCAACCGTTGCTGTCAGTCGTATAATGCATGTCAGTTTTTACAAAATCTATGAGAGTCAAAAAAACATGCACAGACAAATCCAAATTAAACCCTGCGGCTCGTGACGACACTTTGATGTCCTAAGACACGAAACGATCGGTTTGTGTAAGAAACTGAACAGTATTTATATATCCTTTTTTACCTCTAATACACCACTATGTCCAACTGCCTTGAGCGCGCGCGCATGGCATCCGGTGCGTGAGGTGTGTGCGCGCTCTGGCGTAGTTTACGCATGCGCCGGAAGTGATCTCTCTCGCGTATACATCACTCATTGTTTACACAGTGCACAAACATTGTAGGTACGATGGCTAATCAAAATGGTACTTACTTGCGCTTATCCGGATTGTTCAAACCGACTTAAAACTAAAAGATTACATTCGCTCGTGCAAACTCATTCGGGAGTGGTGACTTACCCAACTTCTGAGCCTGCTCGCCTGAAGTTATGGTTGATTGCTCTTCAGCTGGATATCAACACATCCCATTAACATACAAAAGTTGTTGAGGGTCTGCAGCGATCATTTTTCCCCTGATGATTTTACATACCCAGGAGAGGATCACGTACGACTTAAACCATCAGCTGTGCTTATGGTTTTTCCACATCCAACTGAGGTATGTGAACAAGATCTTTGTATGTGCCTTTTTTATTTGTAAACTGCCTTTACGAAAAGTAACAAAATAAAATGAAGTTTTGTAATAAAACCATGTTTTTTTGTGGTTTACTTCCAACTGTTGTACTACAGGCACCATGTTTAAACTACGCCAGAGCGCGCACACACCTCACGCACCGGATGCCGTGCAAGGCAGTTGGACATAGTGGTGTATTAGAGGTAAAAAATGATATAAATACTGTTTGGTTTCTCACTCAAACCGATAGTTTCATGTCTTAGGACATCAATGTGTCGTCACGAGCCGCAGGGTTTAATTTGGATTTGTCTGTGCATGTTTTTTTTACTCTCATAGATTTTGTTACCATTGACATGCGTTATATGACTGACAGACTGCAATGGTTGGAGTTAAAAATCATCATTTGTGTTCTACTGAAGAAACAAAGTTACCTACATCTTGGATTCTCTGGGGGTAAGCAGATAAACATCAAATTTTCATTTTTGGGTGAACTATCCCTTTAACCCCTATAAGAAAAGGTTCTATATAGAACCTTAAAGGGTTCTGTTTGGCGAGAACCTTTTTGGTATAAAGGATTCTTTAACATTGAGTCAAGAACCCTAGGGTTCTATATAGAACCCCACTGAACCTTTTTTTCTAAGAGTGTAAAACACAATACAATGCGATGCATTATTCAAAATGTGGGTAAAACACCTGTGAAAAATAAATACCGATTTATTAATAAATGTATTATTTATTAACTCCTATTAACACAGTACATTGTGTCCTATTTTTACAGACTTTTCTTAGACTGTGTAATAAAAGCATTTGCTTTATTATTCATACGTTCACTCTTCATATGTAACTAATAGGGCTTTTTATTGGCATGAGAACTGGAGAGTAAAATTTTGATATCTTTGATATTGTTTCACATTATTTGTCTCTCACAGATATTTACTGCTGTAATGAAATAGACGATTAAAAGATATATTAGGTTGGTGTGATTTGGTATGATAAAACTAAAAATGGTGAGGATGTACAGTATATTTAAGTTGTGAAATGATGATATCACCTGCTGTCATAGTTTTACATGTAGGATTGTGAATATGTGTGTCTGTTTGTGTAATCCATTTAATTGACTGACTTTATAATTGTCTGCATTCTTATCTTTAGTGCCACTCACTTTGCATTGATTTTGATCCAAAAGAACTCTGAAGTCACCAGAAAAATGATCTGTTATTGTCTTTTAACTTTTCATTTGTTAATAAATGCAAGATTTGTTAATATTAACAGTAGTTGTGTGAGGTTTTGATGAGCAGGTTTTGAGCTCTCATAATGTGATGAACATATTTAACTACACATTGCTGGCCAGCAGGTGGCATCAGTTCTTGTGCAGAAAAAAGGTTCTATCCATACTTTGGTCAATTAAAAACATTAAATGAGACAAAGTGTGTGTGTGTTTGTGTTATGTATGTTGGGATTTTTGCAGATGAATGTTACTGAATTACTACTGTTTTTCACTCCCAAAAACTGCTGAAATGTTTTGTATTCTTAATGAACTTAGTTTTTACACCAAGGTTATTTTGATAATTAAAACTAAAACCACAAAAAAATAATTACTTGAAATAAAAATAAAGTAATGATTTTAAAAATAAACATTAACTGAAATAATATATTATATTATAATATATATATACTGTATATATATATATATATATATATATAGTTTAAGTTGAAGTACTAAAATAACCAAAACTAAATAAACTAAAACTTAATACAACTAAAGATGTATTTTAAAAGTAAAAATGACAAAAACACAACAAAATTACAAAACAGAAACAGAAAATATAAAAATAAAATATAATTCAAAGTATAAACAAAAACTATAATGGTATATCAATAATACTAAAATAGCACTCATTTACATCTTATTAATGTAAATTATTCTATAAATAATTTGATTATTTTAAAACCTATATTAAAAATAACAAAAAACACAGCATTTCCTTGGAGTATAATATTTATTATTTAATATTCGGAGAGGTACACAACTGTTTTTCTATAAGAAAGTCAAATTTGATTGTCTTTTGTACTTGAGGTAAGGTAGTATACAATATATGAGGTTTATTGTGTCTTAATGAAACAATATATGAATCAGATACATTTTCAACTATAGCACGTTCAAGTGTCAGGACTCACTCAATGACAAGGATAAAATGACTTGGCTATGTCAAGTTCTGTTAAATCCATTGTCAATTCAAATCAAATGATACAAAAATGAATTAATCGGATACATACATATGAGAGAACCCAATAAAACTACTGCTGTAACCAATAAATTAACATAAGCCTAGGTCTAGCAATAGTTAAACTGGATAAAAGTAGACAGTAGAGCGTAGGAGCCAGCAGTGGCTTGAGGGTCAGCCTGTGTTTGGATGTACAGTACTAAATCAGCCATCTTCAGCCAGAGGTAACATTCAGTATCGACCTCTGCCACTGCCAGAAAATAAATGTCCAATAAAACCTGACGAATAATAAATACTTTTATGACATGCAATATAATCCTCTGAGCATTAATCAAATAATTTAATATTTCCTTACTGTATCCCACAAACACAGGACATTGTCATAAAGTAGGTATCATTTTGTAATACTGGCAGTAATGAAGTTTTTATGGAGCTAGTTTAAGCTATAACCAAATACTGATTCTAAGTTCCCTTGCTGCAATCCTAAAACAAGTACAATGCAGATGGCATGAAGAGATGAAAACCTGAGCGCTGGAGAGTAGCTAGGAAGCTTGAAGATTACGGCAAGAATGGCAACAGGCCTTGCTGTAATACCAGTGACTGCACAAATTCACCTTCAGAGCCAGCGAGCAGTTGGTGGTGGGACGATCCTGGCAGTTTTCATCTGGAGAAGCAATAAAGTAGTTACAATGCATGTTATTTATGATTTCTTTGGACCTATAGCACATTTTTGGCTATTAAAATGGTTTGGCTATTTTTTAAGTGCATATTTAAGGATTAGTTCACCCCCAAATTAAAAATCTGTCATCATTTATCACTTTCATGTCATTCCAAACCTGCATAACATTATAAATATAATGAATTGCAATAACGAGGAACAAAAAAATGGCACACTAGTGACATATGACACCAATTGAACATTTTATATATATTTAATTATATATTGTATTTTAATATATTTTAAAATATAATTTATGCCTGTGATGGCAAAGCTGAATTTTCAGCATCATTACTCCAGTCTTCAGTGTCACATGATCCTTCAGAAATCATTCTATTTCTTCTTATTAGCAAAGTTGAAAACAGTTGTGCTGCTTAATATTTTGTGGAAACTGTGATGCATTTTTTCAGGATTCTTTGATAAATAGAAAGAATTTATTTGAAATACAAATCTTTTGTAACATTTTAATTGTCTTTACAGTCAACTTTGACCCCATATTCAATATACATTCATATTTAACTGGAAAAATAACAGCATCAAGTTTTAGAACAATGTGAAATTTAGCATGAACTGTTTAGCATACCTGGAGGTTCGGTGGGACAGGGCTGGAGTGCACATGTCTGTTTGTTAACAGGTTTGGTCAAAGGGTCACATCCACGAACAAGCTCTCTTCCCTGGTAACACTTCACATCTCTCATTCTCACACCAACACCACAAGTCTTGGTGCACTGAGAAACAGTTGAGTACAAGCAAGAGAAAAGAACAGTGAATAAGACTCGAACTTGGGAGCCTTCATTGGAGAAGAAAGACTTGATAAGAAAATTGCTGTTTTTTAAAACCTAGTTAACATCTTGGTTAGTACTGTAACCCTGGTTCCCTAAAGCCGGGGACACACCTAACGATTCGCTGAAACATTCTAAGACTGAACTGAACACACATACCGATTGTTTCCTTGGACTGGAGCCAATTTATATACTCACACATGGAATTTGAACACCGACTGTAATCGCAGACTGAACGCAACTGGCTCTGACTGGACGCGTTTGAGCGCGATCAATCATAAGTATCAATTTACATTCATAATCGGCCTTACAATCGTTAAGTGTGTGCGCGGCTTAAGAAAGATGGCACGTTAGAATGTTTGGGAACTCTTCTGCGTGATTGCATCTGAAGCCATTGTGGAATCACTTCAATCTAATTGGCAAAACATCATCCCATGATGCATGACGGCGTACCACGGAAGCTATAAATGATACCCTGAGCAAACATCGCCAGCTTCTGTTTAGCTGAAAAAAGTAGTCACAGGCATGCCCAAAGTATGGAAGGCGATGCAGTGTCTCATTCTTTTCTCAGGGAACCAGACTTACAGTCGTAACCAAGACATTCCCTTTCAAGGGAAATCAACGCTGCGTCAGAATGTTGATGCTATGGAAACGTTCATACCCAATACGTCATAGTGACAAATGCCTGTCCCAGTGTAAATCATGGCGAGCACAAGCTTAGAACATAAACACCTGAGATCCTGGCATGGAATCCAAATCCAGACTGTAGAATCTGATAAATGCTGAGAGGACCAGCCTGCCGCATCACACACTTCCTGGAGGAAAACACCTGACAACAAAGCCTTACTTCTTATTGAATGGGCTCTCAGATGACGGCTCTCAGATTCGCTCTCAGTCTCGCTGAGGGTGGGCGTGAGAAATTACACTCTGCTTCTGTTGTTGCCTGGGAGAGGAGCTCGTACTGGGCTCCTTAGCAGCAGCCCCAGGACCTGGGTCCGGCGAGGGATAACTTTTGAAACACCGCCACCTGTTTCTTTGCCTCTTGAAATCTCTTGATCCTTAAGCAGGTTTAGCCTAGTATGCAGTATCGCCATTGTGTGCAGACATGCTCCAGCCTGACCCGCCATCACGTAATCTTTGCCCACTAAGGAGGATGTCTTTCTACAGGACTTGGTGGGGATTGTCAGGGCCTAAAGGGACGATACAGACTCCTGGGAGAGATAGCTTGCAAGTGTCTTTTCAGTTAGAAGGAGACAGAATGACGCAGAGAGCTTACTGAAGGCACAGAAGCTGATGATGTTTCGCCAATGAGATTGGAGTGATTTCACAATTCACACGTACCTCAGACGCAATCACGCAGAAGCGTTCCCTTACCGTCAGCATTGTGACGCAGAGTTGAGTAACTCACTTAGTTTACTGTAAATGCCTACATGGCCAGCTGTACTTTCTGCTACTAGTTATACTAGTTATATTTGATAGTTTTTCAATCTGCCATCATAAATTGAATACACTTTTAAATGTTTCACCTCAGACCATGGTGTTGTGTACCACTTGAAGCAAGGCCTTTCAAAGCAGGTGTCCTCATCTACTGGTTGCTTACTGCTGTCACATTCCTCATCATCATGGATCTGGACCTTTCCACCTGTGATTCCGACACACAGCACTGTCCTTCTCTTCACACCGCGCCCGCAAGTTGTGTTGCACTGGGAGCCAGAAGACAATGATTACTGGAGAAATATTAAAAACATTGTTTTTTTTTCCACAGCAAAAGCATAATCCTCACCCTCTCCCAGTCTTGAGCCAGCCAATGTGGAGGGCATTCATTGTCTCCACAGGGGTGAATGGCCAAAGGTTTGTTTTCAGGTGGGCATTGAGACTCAGGTACCACTCGTCCCTCTGGTGTTTTGCAGTACACATGCCGAACCGTTTTTCCATGCCCACAGATGCCTGAACACTGAGTAAAAATGAAATATGAACATTTTTAAAATATAGTTAGATAGTTCACACAAAAATAACATTTCTGTCATCATTTACTCACACTCATGTCATTCTAATCATTTTATTATTTGGAGAAAATATCTTAGTGTTTTTTTGTTTGTTTTTGCCCATACAATGGAAGTACAATTGGCTTCAGTGTTGTTTGTTTTCCAAAATTCTTCAAATTATCTTCCTTTGGAGTTCCGCAGAAGAAATAAAAATGGGTTTGAAATGACATGAAGCTTTGTAAATGATGACAGAATTTGAACAATCCCTTTAAGTTATGTGGAGCAGGATTTTGGACCAATGAGATTCATGATTTGGATGGTGTAAGCTCCACTCACATTACTGTTAATGAGCATAAAGTTAAACTCTTAAAGGTGCTCTAAGCGATCATGGGTGGAGTAACTTCCTGTTGACGTTCGAAGTGTTGTCAAACAAAACAGAGGCTAGCTAGACCCTCCCTCCTCCTCCTCCTCCCCCTCCCCTCCGTGCTTCCTGAAACAGTCATGAACGTGCATTTAAAATCATTCTTGTCGGTTATTGGCTGGAGCATGTTTATTATGTTTTCTGGTCCAGGCTGCACCAGTTTGTTTTTATTGCCGTTTCGGAGCTTGTGGCGACTACAGAGACCGCGTTTTTTACAGTGTGTTAAGGGGACAGGCAGCTAGCGGATAGTGAGGAGATGTTTGCTGTATGTGACAAAAAATTTTTTGGCCTAAAAACGCATGACATCTCTTAGAGCACCTTTAAGTTAAGTTAAGCTCAAATTTCTCAGCAGTTGCTGTCGCTCATCACCTCCAATCGCCAACTCTCTAGAAAATGAATGACTTTCTGTCACTGTACTGCTTCAAATCAATGTCAGTTTGAATGCCCCTTGTTACTCTATGGACCCTTTTCATATTTCACATTTCATCATAGTTGGGTAAAATTCTATAGCAGGGGACAGAAACTACAACAAATCTAATTTTGCATTCCCATTTGTCTCAATTGCAAAAGAAAAAATCCACAATAGCATTTCTATGAGCTTCCAAAATAGGAAAAAAATATTGAGAGATGGTCAGAAGAGGGAAAGATGTTAAATTTGTTGTCACTGTATTAAACACTACAGTAGTTTGATGCCAAGGTAATAAAACACAAAGTATAGTGTTATAAGTGTACATCATTTTTTAAAATGAAAATATAAAAAAACTTCGCTAGATTTACAATGTTAATAACGGCGGAAATGTGACATCACAATCTGATTCATCAATGTACTTGATTAAAACACAGTGTTAAATATTTTTTAAACTGTCAAACATAATGAGTGTGCATTTCAATTCTTGAGAGTGTCTCACCGGTCCCCACTCAGACACTGTCCACTGGCGCTCGCATGGAGGGCCGGTGCAGTTTTTGGTAGACACTGGGCGAGTTGTCTCATCACATGCATGATTCTCATCTGAGCATCTGACCTCTCGAGTAACCAGACTCTTGCGACCGCATTTAGCTGGGCACTGCAAAACAAACAGGTATTCTAGTTTGATAACACTGACATTGTCCACTCCAAACATTTCAGTTTTCAGTTTGCTACTCATATAAATTGATCTTGTTTAAATGATTTTTAGGAATTTTTACTGGCCAAGACAAAAATACTGATTAATAATTTATTTATTCACTTATTTACAGTGTATGGAGGCAATAATGGAGGATTAAGTAAAAGAGCTCTTAACCTACCTCAGACCACTCAGCTACTTCCCACTGAGGGCCACAAGTAGGGCTTTTACATGCCCGACGCTCTGGGGGGCGCTCTAGCTGTGCCTCTGTACAGAGGTCACTGTACACTGAGCTGTCTAGGCCGGGAGCCAGCATCTTCCAGCACCGCACAAGGCGAAACTGGAAACCTTCTCCACAGGTCCGAGAACACTCACTCCAGCTGCTTGCCTCCCATCTAGACATAAAGAGCACAGTAAGAGTTTTGGGTCAAGTAACACTTTTTAGGAGACATAATAAAATTGCAATTAGTATGACATAAGAGTGAGTAAACGATGACAGAATTTTTTTTTTTTTTTGGGTGGGGGGGGTTGTGTTGTTTTCTTTCCTTTTCTTGTCTTTGCTACAGAGCCGCGCACTTGACATGAGGAAAAAAGACAAGATATTGTGAACACAAATTACAGGATTAGTTCACTTTGAAATGAAAATTACTCCAGGACTCAAGCCATCCTAGGCGTATACAGTACAGTCCAAAAGTTTGGAACCACTAAGATTTTTAATGTTTTTAAAAGAAGTTTCGTCTGCTCACCAAGGCTACATTTATTTAATTAAAAATACAGTAAAAAACAGTAATATTGTGAAATATTATTACAATTTAAAATAACTGTGTACTATTTAAATATATTTGACAAAGTAATTTATTCCTGTGATGGCAAAGCTGAATTTTCAGCATCGTTACTCCAGTCTTCAGTGTCACATGATCCTTCAGAAATCATTCTAATATGCTGATCTGCTGCTCAAGAAACATTTAATGTGTACAATTGTACAAAATATTTGTGTACAATATTTTTTTTCAGGATTATTTGATGAATAGAAAGTTCAAAAGAACAGTGTTTATCTGAAATCTAATCTTTTGTAACATTATAAATGTCTTTACTGCCACTTTTGATTGATTTAATGCATCCTTGCTGAATAAAAGTATTCATTTCTTTAATTTCTTTTCAAAAAAATAAAAATAAAAAATCTTACTGACCCCAAACTTTTGAACGGTAGTGTATAATGCTACAGAAGCTTTGTATTTCAGATAAATGCTGTTCTTTTGAACTTTCTATTCATCAAGGAATCCTGAAAAAAAAAGTACACAACTGTTTTCAACATTGAAAATAATCATAAATGTTTCTTGAGCAGCAAATCAGCATATTAGAATGATTTCTGAAGGATCATGTGACACTGAAGACTGGAGTAACGATGCTGAAAATTCAGCTTTGCATCACAGGAATAAATTTGTCAAAAAAAAAATATTTCACAATATTACTGTTTTTTACTGTATTTTTAATTAAATAAATGTAGCCTTGGTGAGCAGACGAAACTTCTTTTAAAAACATTAAAAATCTTAGTGGTTCCAAACTTTTGGACTGTACTGTATGACTCTCTTCTTTCTGATGAACATAATCGAAGTTATATTAATAAATATCCTGACACATCCAAGTTTTATAATGCAGTGAACGGGACCAACGAGTATGAAGATCAAGAAAGTGCATCCATCCAAAGCAAAACGTACTCCACACGGCTCCGGGGGGTTAATAAAGGCCTTCTGAAGCGAAGCGATGCATTTTTTTAAGAAAAATATCCATATTTAACAAGTTATAAAGTAAAATATATAGCTTCCGCCAGACCACCTTCCGTATTCAACTTACAAAGTGTAATGCCTCTTGCAGTTCAAAACGCTTACGCTATGTCCTACACCTTCTGAATTCAACTTCTGAAAAAAGCTTTCTTCCTAAGTTGTCTGGCAGAAGCTAAATATTTTACTTTATAAATATGGTTTTTCTTACACAAATAAATAACTCCTATTGTGTTCATCAGAAAGAAGAAAGTCATAGTCACCTAGGATGGTTTGAGGGTGAGTAAATCTTGGGGTAATTTTCATTTTAAAGTGAACTAATCCTTTAAGATTTTGTTCCCATGACTTATTCATTTGTTCCCTCTTTTTAGGTAAAAGGTGGCCACTTTGTACCAATTTGCTTCCTCATTTTAGTTAAATTATGGCCACGATTTACTAAATTAAATACTAAATTAAGAACAAATTAATACAATGTAGCAAAGATTTGCCTAAAAATAAATTAATCAAATATGGTCACAATTAAACTAAAACGAGGGAACAAATGAATAAAACGTGGCCATTGATTAACAAATACTTAAAGGGGTTCTACACCCAAAAATGTCAATTCTGTCATACTTCACACACATTCATGTTGTTCCAGACTTTGGTTAGTCTTTCAAACACAAAGATATTTTTAATGAAACCTGAGAGGTTTCTGTCCCTTCTTTGAAAGTCTGGGTAACCAAAACTTACAAGATCCATAAGCTCATAAAGGAATCATAAAATGAATCCATACATATAATCCATTACATGTAAAAACACATACATAGAGCACATCACATATGGCAAACGTGCGTGCATCACATGTGTGCGTCACTCTGGAACAAATCTCATTGATTCTTGTGCATGACACAAGATGTATGTGTCGATCATTGCTTAGATGTAAATTAAAGGCTAAATTAAATCTGTTCATCATATACAGTGATTGAATCTCTTGACAAAACTTGAATTAAACAGCTTGATTCATATGGATTCATTTTACAACAGCTTTATGACCTTTTTTTTACCTGGACAGAAACCTCTCAGGTTTCATTAAATCTTCATTTGCGTTTTGTAGATTTACCAACGTCTTATGGGTTTGGAATGACATAAGGGTGAATGAATGATGACAGAATTTTCATTTTTGGTTGATCTATCCCTCACGTCATGTGCGGCGCTCCGTACTTTCCCCCTGCATTTCTGTGACAACTGCAGCATGCGCACCTGGGCTGGCATTCTCTGCCAATGCAGAAATCATGAACTGGCTCTGGTCGAGTCAAAGCATCACAATAAACATCATCCACCTCAATGCCATCATACCGCACACACATGGCAAGTGATTTCGACACACCTGTTTGAGAAAGAGCATTGTATAAAACAAACTTCCCAACATAAAAATGGTTATCAGGAATAGTTATGTGTGGATGTTTGTGGCCACCGAGTATAATGCCTTGATTACCTATTGAGCATGTCATACTGCAAGGCTCCTGTGAGGACAACTTCCAACGGTACATGTCAGCCGCGCTCAGTTTGTTCTTCTGAAGGAGCCTTTGGTTATTTCTGCGATAAATAAAACAGCATCTCAGGCTAGGCCACGGTTCAGCCACCTGCACTGTATATTAGGCAGAGCATTCACTTTTGTTGATGCCGAGACACCAACTGACACTCCAGTCATAAAACCACTAACATTTTTACCATTCCTGGTCACACTCATTACCTTAATGTCAAGGCTGGAAAACAGTGCATTCCCTCAACTAGACAGGAGCCAATAAAATTTGTTCCTCATGATAAATTCCTGGGATTTATCTGATGCGACAAGCGTAGTCTGTACCCGAGTGATCTATGTCACTTTTTTCCACAAATAACAAAATATCTTGAATTATGTTTCTCAGAAAGTCCATCATCCTTACATTCAGCCTTCTTTTCTTCTCCCCACCTGGAATCTTTCTTTTCTTCTTCAGATACGAGTAAGGGCATTTCATGAGATGTTCTTTATGATCTCTGGCAGAGGGGCTGGTAAAGCAGTGTTTGGACACGGCGGAGGGAACCCAGCATGAATTATAAATATGATGGAATGCAATCCCGCCAGCCTCTGCTTGGCCGTCTCCTCTCGGCACTCTTTGAATGTCTCCAAGAACGTTAACAAAAAACCAAGCCAGAGCTTGAGTCTGCAGCACATTCCATTCACCCATGAGCAGGGCTGTCCCACACAAGCCTAGGACCTTACATTCGAAATTGCCAAAAGAGCCAACTGACAAAGATGCCCGCTGCTTCATTGTATGGAAGACCTTGGAATTGTCTTGAGATTTCTAGCATCATGCTCGACCAGCTACTGAGCTGATTAAAGATTGAGATTTAGCTGTTGTTAGCTTTGCACAATGTAGAGTTTGAACAGTACATTCAAGTTGTGCCATCCCTTGACAATCGTGAAGTCAGAATTGGAGCTTTGATGATTCATCCTGCACTACACAGAATTTTGTCAAATGCCAATCAAATGCCTTCTAAATTGATAATTCCCCTCCCGTTAACACAACTGACTAGCAAGTAGCAAATCATCCTTCATGTCTGTTATGTAACTAAAGACTATTGGCTATTAAAATAAATAAATAAATATTATAATAATTATTAGAATTATTAAAATATTATAGAAAATAATTATTATAAAATTATAAAACACTGATCAAACTGTACTGTACTGTTCAAACGTTTGGGGTCCGTAAGATTTTTTAGTATTATTTGAAAGAAATACCAAATAATTAACATCAAAGTAAAGACATTTATAAAGATTCTATTTAAAAAGAAAATCTGTTTCTAAACTTTATAATATGAAAAATATACCACGGTTTCCAGAAAAATATTAAGCAACACACCGTTTTCAGTTTTGATAATAATAAGAAATATTTCTTGAGTATTTCAAATCAACATATTCGAATGATTACAGGAGGATCATGTGACGCTGAAAACTGGAATAATGGCTGCTGGAAATTCAGCTTTGCCATCACAGGAACAAATTACATTTTAAAATACATTGTGTGCTGAATTAGTAGGCAAGTTGATTTTCTGATAATATTTTTTTTTTCCCAATAACATATTACCAATTCCAAACCACATCAATCTTGATAACTGCTATTAAATTTGTATTTAATCATTTATAAGTGATATATAATTGTTCGTGAAGGCTGGAAGTTAAAAACGCCTTATATTCCAGTGTGCATAATTATTAGACAGGTTTTCTTTTACAGATAAAATGAGCAAAAAAAGAGATTTAACTCAGACTGAAAAGTCAAAAATTATTAAATGCCTATGAGAAGGATGCAATACTAATGCAATACTAGAAATTGCAAAGTTAAGGCATGACCATTGGACAGCAAAACGCTCCTTGGGTCAGAAGGGTCAGACAAAAACAGGTGGAGAAAAAAAGACACGTTAGCCAAAACAGAATTAAGAATTAAGGTGAAGAATTAAGTGTGAAACCATCAGGAACCCTTTAGTCTCCAGCGCCTCTAGGTTAGGTAAAGAATCCTAAAAAATGACCCACACTTAATATGAATCACATACTGAAGTATAGTAAAATACATGAATACTGTTTTTTTATAGGCTTTATAGACAGACAGATTGAGAGTGACTCTTGAAGGACCAACACCACATCCTCTTGTACCACTGTTTGAAGAATTTATCTTACAGAATCTGGCAGTAAGGTGTTGGAGTTAATTTTTAGTTCATCTTGGTTTCACACTTAATTCTTCACCTTAATTCTTAATTCTTCTGCAGTTAACATGTGTCTTTTCTTCTCCACCAGTTTTTGTCTGTCCCTGCTGACCCAATGAGTGTTTTGCTGTCCAATGATCATGCCTTAAAGGTGCAATATGTAAGATTTCTGTCCGCTAGAGGTCGCTAGAGGCCTATTCAAAACAAAGGCGTAGCTTGATGACGCCAAGTTTGAGCACGGAATCTTCTGGTCTTCACTTCACAGCTGGTGCAAAAGAATAGGGATAGGACTCGGGAAGAAATCATGTTCATAGATGCAATTATTAACCTTATTGTAGTATGAAGCAGAGCAGGACCGAGTGTTGTGGGAGCTGAACGAGGCCGCTGGAGCGATTGCGCAAGACACGCCTCACGAGCAGTGGAACTTTTATTATGCCTCAGTTGCCGGTGCCGCTTCCGCTTTTCCGGTCATGAGTATGAGGTAACGCAGCTCTGTTTATCATATTAGATACATTTGAGAGTGTTGAAAATTATAACGTTACTCTGAGCGTTCGCTCGGCAGCTGCTGTGAGACACTTGTTTGAGACACACTGCAGTAAGAAAGATCGATTTTAGAATATCATATTAAATACTGGATGGCTTGTGTTGATAAATGGCATGCAATTAATTTTAAAACGTATTGTATGATGGAGAAAATTCTATATTACGGTTACTAACAATAAAGCTGCATCTGATTATGCTATGTTAGCTACTTGTCAAAAATGGTGCTTTTCTATGAGGCATGGTAAAGCATGGTACTCGCAAAAAAAATCAAGAAAATTAGATTTAAACAATATAACTAAACGTGTTGAGCTATGTAACCAAACAGTTGTTCCCTTGCCTATTAAAACATGTAATATATTAAAGCGTCTTTGGTGTTTCCATGGTTTCTACAAAATAAAACCGGAAACCGAGGGTAACGCGGGTAACGCGGGTATGACACAATTGACAGGCGACTCCTCACACGTCCCGGAGCCTTGGTTAAAATTGCAATTTTCTCACAATTTACAAATAGTTGGAAACATTTGGGATATTATAAGTACTCAAGTGAAAAAAATATAAAACACTGGCCTAGTGGTTT
This sequence comes from Megalobrama amblycephala, assembly GCF_018812025.1. Classification (NCBI taxonomy): domain Eukaryota; kingdom Metazoa; phylum Chordata; class Actinopteri; order Cypriniformes; family Xenocyprididae; genus Megalobrama; species Megalobrama amblycephala. Next base: position 41,014,721 of record NC_063047.1, read on the forward strand.
TTGGATATTTTAGTGCAAAAATTTTACATATTGCACCTTTAACTTTGCAATTTCTTTTGCATTAGTATTGCATTCTTCTCATAGGAATTTAATAATTTTTGACTTTTCAGTCTGAGTAAAATCTCTTTTTTAGCTCATTTTATTTGTAAAAGAAAACCTGCCTAATAATTATGTACACCTGAATATAAGGCGTTTTTCACTTCCAGCCTTTATGAACAATTATATATCACTTATAAATGATTAAATACAAAATTAAAAGTAGTTATTAAAATTGATGTGGTTTGGAATTGGTAATATGTGCTTGAAAAAAAATATGATTAGAAAATCAACTTATACCTAATAATTCTGCTCGCGGTGTAAAATAAAAATAGAAAACAGTTATTTTAAATGGCAAAATATTTCACAAAAATACTGTGTTTACTGTATTATTGACAAAATAAATGCAATCTGTCTTATGCAAGTGTCTTATGCTCATTAGCCCTAAAGCTTTGAACCATAGTATACAGTACATAACCATATTTACCTGGTGCGATTGCTGCGATTGCGTAAAATGGTAGTAAGAGTTCTGTTTGGGAGCAGGAAGTCCCCTGTGTCATTTCGTCGGTGCCCGAGGGTGAACTCAAGCAGTGAGCCATTAAGACCCGCACGCTCAAGACTGCTGTAGTCTAACTCCAGTGGGCCTGCTTCCGAGGACAGGCCATCTCTATGAGTAAGAAGCTGATTGGTTGAGATGTTTGCAAGAACACCATCTGAGCCAACTCGTTCTCCCAGCAGCACTCTCCAGATGAGATTTTCAGAGTTTGTCATGTCCTCTGCAGGTCTGCTGACTGGTACAACACCAGGGGCTCCTACTTCACTGGGCCAGCTGCAATTCCACTCTTTTAAAACAAGAAGAAGGATGGATTCATTTTAATTAAAGGCTAAATTAATTTAGCTTGAAGGCTCAACCTGTTACACCTGGTACAACTAAACAATAGATCCAAAAAAACGTGGTCAGTGCCAACCCAAAATACAAGTCTGGGTTTTAAACGGATCACTGCATATATTACTGTATTCAATAACAACTAATTTAAGAGGATCATTGCCAATTTCAAAAGATTTAGTTTAAGTTTTATTTGTGAATGCTCTATATAGAAAGGAAATTCAAAGAGTAGAGTGGTATCAAAGACTATAATGCAAGACAGGGGCACAACCTACATCAGGACACCCAACCTCATTTATAATTATCAATGTCAAACCAACAGCAAACACAAATGTCCATCATTCTCATTTTAGCAAAGGGAAATGTCAGGTCTCTCTGAATTTTTCACCCTCTCCAACTAATCTTTGTTGCGGGTTATGCATTATAAAGGACACCATAGGGCCGGCAGAAAGAGGCCTTTTAACTCACTGATGATTGTGCAGTGAACCATGCACCCTTTCTGTCTAGTCTATCCTCCAGATATAGTGAAAACATCACTCCTGTGCACGAATCTTAAGAGGTGAGGCTGATGGGTCATTTTAAAGATTTTTTTTACTAAAAACATCACAATAATCTTTATTTGGGGTTAATTTGTGCAACAGGTAGGGTATGACGGGGGAAGATGCCTCCTCCTGCATTTACTGTTAAATTGTACTTATTAGATGTTTTTCGCATTTCGTAAAGAGAGAGAATGATTGAGTACAGAAAGGCCTTAAAAACTGCTAGATCTGCCTATTTTTCAAATCTTTTAGAAGAAAATAAACACAACCCTAGGTATTTATTTGATACAGTGGCAAAATTAACAAGAAATAAAGCTTCAACTTCTGATGTTTCCAAACAGCACAGCAGTAATGACTTTATGAACTTCTTTACTTGCAAGATTGACAATATTAGAGAGAAAATTATAACCACGCAACTGTCTACTACAGTACCACGTCAGAGATTGCATTGTAGTATCCCTGAGGAAATTCAATTAATTCACTGCTTTAGGAGAGGAAGAATTGTCTAAACTTGTTAACTCATCAAAATCAACAACATGTATGTTAGACCCTTTTTGTATGTTAGAGTTTTAAGCTGGCTATTATTAAACCTCTTATTAAAAAAACACAACTTGATCCTAGAGAATTAGTCAATTACAGGCCAATCTCAAATCTCACTTTTCTGTCAAAAATACTAGAAAAGGCAGTATCACCACAACTATGTTCCTTTTTAGAAAGAAATCCTGAGACTGCTCTCATTAGATGATTTGCTCTTATCATTAGATTGTGGTTGTATCTCTCTATTAGTGTTACTGGATCTTAGTGCTGCATTTGACACTATCGATCACAACATTCTTTAAAACAGACTCGAAAATTATGTTGGCATTAGTGGAATTGCATTGTCATAGTTCAAATCATACTTATCTGACCGTTATCAGTTTGTAGTAGTAAAAGAAGAGATGTCATATCGATCACAAGTTCAATATGGAGTACCGCAAGGCTCAGTACTAGGACCGTTGCTTTTCACTCAGTACATGCTACCCTTGGGAGATACCATTAGGAAGCGCGGTGTTAGTTTTCACTGTTACGCTGATGATACTAAGCTCTATATTTCTTCAAAACTTACCGAAACGTACCAATTCACAAACTTAACAGAATGCATAGCTGATTTAAAAAATTGGATGACCAGTAATTTCCTACTTCTAAATTCAGAAAAAACAGAGATTCTAATTTTTGAACCAAAAACTACTTCACGCAATAACCTAGAATACTGTCTAACACTTGATGGCTGCTCTGTTAAGTCTTCGTCGTCAGTTAGGAACCTGGGTGTGCTCTTTGATACCAATCTTTCATTTGAAGGCCATGTTTCTAGCATCTGTAAAACTGCATTCTTCCATCTTAAAAATATATCTAAACTACGACATATGCTATCAATGACAAATGCAGACAGTTAGTTCATGCATTCATGACCTCAAGGCTAGATTACTGTAACACTCTACTGGGTTGTTGTTCTGCTCACTGGATAAATAAACTACAGCTTGTACAAAATGCAGCAGTTAGAGTTCTTACTAGAACTAGGAAGTATGACCATATTAGCCCAGTTCTGTCAACACTGTATTGGCTCACTATTAAACATCATATAGATTTTAAAATCCTGCTAATTACTTACAAAGCACTAAATGGTTTAGCTCCCCAGTACATGAGTGAGCTCTTAATGCAATATAGTCCTTCACGTCTATTGCGATCTCAGAATTCAGGCCAGCTGATAATACCTAGAATATCAAAATCAACCGCAGGCGGTAGGTCCTTCTCCTATTTGGCACCTAAACTCTGGAACAATCTTCCTAGCATTGTTTGGGAAGCAGACACACTCTGTCAGTTTAAATCTAGACTAAAAACGCATCTCTTTAACCTGGCATACACATAACACATTATCAATTTATATTTTCATATCCGTTAAAGGATTGTTAGGCTGCATAAATTAGGTCAGCCGGAACCGGGAACACTTCCTATAACACCAGATGTACTCATTACATCAGAAAAAGAATGGCATCTACGCTAATATTAGTCTCTCTGTTTATCCTGAGGTTTACCATAGTCAACCGGATCCGGGCCGTATCCAGGTGAGATCGAGGACCTGCGCCTTGACATGACCACAACGTAGCTCTGAAGTATCAGCAGAGATTGAGTCAACTAGATCATCCACTGTGAAGGCCTAATTGACATGACAGCCAGTGGCACAGTTCCTCAACAAACCGTCCATACCGGTGTGATGAATACGATCCTCAACTGGATGGAACTGGAATAAATACTTTGAATGTTGCGATCCCATCGAACTTATGATAGCTACCTGAATCGTAACAAAGCACTGTTTGACAGAGGAGAACTGGCCCCCTGACTAAGCCGGGTTTCTCCCAAGGTTTTTTCTCCATTTTAACACCTGTTTGCGACCTGATGTCACCTGTTGGAGTTTGGGTTCCTTGCCGCTGTCGCCTTTGGCTTGCTTAGTTGGGGACACTTGACATTTGATATTCAACAGTGTTTTGATCTGCCTGCATTGACACCATTTTCTTTAAGAGCTGCTGTGCAGCCAAAATTATATACCAGTTATCACTGTAAAGCTGCTTTGACACAATCTGCATTGTAAAAAGCGCTATATAAATAAAGGTGACTTGATTGATTTAGAGTATTTAATGTATTTAGAGATGAGCTCAGGATGATTATACATATTGTCTCAGGTTACAACTGCACATGTGAAATCAGTCCAATGTCATGGCGAGAAGTCATCCCATAGTGTGTGACGTCATGACTAGGAAGTTATAAAGCGCACCTAAACCAAACAATGTCAGCTTCTGATTGGCAGAAGCGAGTCGATCACGGGCATACAGGAAGTATGGCAGGGCGACACAGCATCTTGTTTCATTCTCAGAGAACCCTGGATACATTCTTAACCTGAGATGTTTGCTTTTGAGGGAACTTGCGCTGTGTTGGAAGTAGCAACACTATGGGAACAAGATTACCCACTCCGCCATACTGACAAGTGCCTGTATAGTGTGAATCCTGCCAGCACTTCGGACATGAGACATGAGCACCTGGGGTGTGGAGTCCAAGTCCAGGGGCCAGTTGTTCAAATTATAATGGATTATTCTGAACCCATCAGAAGTGTGGATATACACACATATTTTTATTTTACTTTTTATTAGTGTTAAAGTAATAAATTTAAGTAGGAATTAGAAGTGCTTTGGAATGCACAGCATTATTCAATGTGTTGACGTAATTTCAACTGAAACAGGAAGACGGGGCAGGCAATATCGAACAGCTCTGCCTCTTTTTTTAAAAATAGCCAATAGCATTTCATTTATCAGCTCAGCCAGAGCCGGTAAAGCTATAGTTGCCCTCTAATCTCTAACTGTTTCTCCTCCTAATCTCTTCTGTATCACTTTAAAATACAGCATTCTGTGCAGGATTCAAAAGGGGCCCGATGCGTTTTGTGGTCTGTGCTGACTCACGCATATGATCCGCTATGTCTCTGGACCGGAGCAGACTGTGCTTGCGCTGCGGTGGTTCACAAGACACTAATGCAAAAACTGACATCATTCACGTCAGTGGAAAGCATATTTACACAGTCTGAATCGTTCCCTATCCTCTATATAGTGCACTATGTGCCATTCACCATATAGAAACTAGTAAATGTGTGAACAAATGAAGTCTGCACATCTGCTTATAGTGTAGGAGGGGGCAGGAGTGCACATCTGCTTATAGTGTAGGAGGGGGCAGGACTTCAGATTCTAAAGAGCATTTGATTGGACAGAAGATTTGATGAGAAGCTGAAGTCCGCAGTGATGTCATGAAAATCCATGATCCATTTTAACAGAAGTGAGAGACTGTAAGTTTTGAATGCTTATATCTCCTAAATGTGAATTTTGTCATTGTTTTGGAGCACACCAGTTTATTCATAACCTTAAGGCTAACATATTCATACTTAAAGCTAAAAAACGTACATTTTGATTTCAGGGGGACTTAAAACTCTTTGAAATACTGGCCCGAGGTTGTAAAATCATACAAATGTGTACGCAGAGGACCAGCCCACCACATCACATACATCTTGTAGTGAAACTTCTGACCAGAGAGTTTTAGAGGCCGCCATACTCCTAGTAGAGTGTGCACTGACAGCCATAGGTGAGGTCTGACTGCACGCCTCATACGCAAGAGAGATAGCTTCGAATATCCACCTGTTTATTGTCTGTTTGGTTGACGAACCAAAGTAGACAAACAGCTAATTGGATTTCCTCCACAGGGCAGCTCTGTGGACATAAGCATCCAGTGCTCTGGACACAACAGATTCAGCTTCTCCTGGTCTGACATCTGATATGGAGGAGGAGAAAAGGCTTGCAAGATTATAGATCATGCAACATTGGTTGGAACCTTAGGCATGTAATCCGGTCTAGGGTGCAAAAAGGCTTTAACCATGCTGGGAGCAAGCTCTAAACATGAAGGGGGACCGACAGAGCCTGAACATCTCCTATTCTCTTAAGAGATGAGATAGCCAAGAGGAAGACTTTTTCTAAGACTCAAAGGCTGGAAGAGTGCCGTGGCAAGACCTTATCCCAAGCCGGAACCTTTGCATGGCTTGCAGGCCTCAGCCCCAAAGCATCATGAAGGAAATTATTTACCAGTGAGTTTCTCCCCAATGATTCACCACCCAAAGGTGCGTGGTAAGCAGCTATGGCTGGCACATAGACCTTCAGAGTGGAGGGGGAATGCCCAGCAGAAAATCTGTCCTGAAGGAACTCCAGCACTGTACCAATTGGGCAGTTAACTGGATCCAACTGGCGATTCCTGCACAATGAAGTGAAAAGTCTCCACTTCAAGGCATAAAGTTTCCTTGGGTTAGGAAACTTTGGTTGAGAGACCAGCAGAATTCAGGAGTTGGTCCCCCTTAGGGGCCAAACCCATAGTTTCCACATATCCGGGAGGGGATGAAGCAGTGTGCCACCTGCCTGGGACAGGAGGTCCTTCCTGATGGGAATCTCTTTTGGAGAGCCACAGAGGAGAAAGGTTAAGTCTGCAAACCATACTTGGGCTGGCCAGAACAGGGCTACAAGAAGTAGACTGATGACGTCCTGGCAAACTCTTTCTAGAACTCCTAGGAGCAGAGAGCTGGATGCATGAGGGACAACCAGGGCAGACAGTGTGTCATTTCTTGAGATGCAAATAAGTCCACTTCTGCCTGGCTGAACACCCTCCAAATCAACTCCACCACCTTTAGGAGCACTTTCCATTCCCCGGGCCTCAGCCTCAGCAGGATGTCTGCTCCCTGATTTAAGTGCCCAGGGATATACACTGCTCTCAGCGAGAGCAGCTTGCCCTGGGCCCACAAGAGGTAAAGCAGGCATGACTGCAGACCCCCTGATGGTTAATGTAGGAGACCGATGTGTTGTCTGTCCGGACAAGCACATGATGGCCCCTCAGGTCTGGGAGGAAGTGTTTCAAAGATACAAAGACAGCCATCATCTCCAGGCAATTTATGTGCCATGAAAGATGATGACTTCTCCACAGATCCTGTGTTAAGCAACCCTCCAGGATCACTCCCTAGCCTGTGAGGGAAGCATATAAGCATCCTGAGACAAATCGGTGCCAATAACATAGGACCTTGGGACAAGAACCAAGGCTTCTTCCACATCACCAAGGTACGAAAACACTTGCGCGTAACCTTGATCATGCGGAACGGGTTGCCCCTCAGGGAAAACCCCTTGGTCTTGAGCCACCACTGCACAGGCCTAATGTACAGCAGGCCAAAAGATATCACGTTGAACGCAGCTGCCATCAGACCTAACAGTCTCTGAAACTGTCTTACAGTGAGTGACTGGCCTAGCTTTACCTTGTTTATGGCTGCCAGGGTCGACATGATATGAGCAGAAGACAGAATTGCCTGCATCATCTTCGAATCCTATACCCAGGGGCTGGGAGACACACCCAGAAAAGTGGTCCTCTGTAATGGAGAAAGCACACTCTTCTTGGCATTCAGCTTTAACCCCCACATCCTTCATATAGATGAAGACGACATCTCGATGCCAAACTGCCATATGCTCTGATTGAGCCAGAATCAACCAATCATCAATATAATCGGGTATGCGGATGCCCTGGAAAGGAAGAATCTGAGACTGGTAAGCTTCACAAATAAGCAAACCCGAGGAATATCCTGTGCTGTGGAAGGATGGATACATGGAAGTATACATCCTTGAGGTCTATCGTGATTCGTGATGAACCAGTTCTCAGATCTGATGAACATGCACTTGCCTGACCTGCTGCCATGTATGCCTTACCCACTAAGGGTATTTGCCGAATTTGTTCTGCATGGCCTGGTGGGTAATGTCGGGCCCTTGAGGGACAATGCCGTTTTGGGGGAGAGATAGCTTGCAAGCATCTGCTCCACCTTAAAGTCCCTGTAAAGTCATTTTAAAGTATGTGTTCTGAGTTTGTCACACCGCAGAAAAATGTGTTATTAACCACCCAGCCAAATTTAAATGATTAAAAAAATCTGCAAGTAAATGAAATAAGTTATCAAAATCTCGAAAAAATAGGCAGCGCTCTCTGCTCTCAAACGCTGGGGGCGTGTCCGCTGTCGGCGCTGAAACCACACCCACTCGCGAGAGCTGCTGTCTCAAGTTACTTGTCTAATGAGTCAATCAAACATACTGATGCATATAAAAAGAATCATTTTTAGAGGGTTGCAAATTTTAGTAGAGTTACTGTGGACTACCTTCATAAGCAAACTCAGCAACTTACACTCATTGGTGGGCACGAACTGCCGACTGTTGTCGAGTCGACAAATGACGGCGCCGCGAGACGAGAGGATGAAGGCCAGGGCGGGAGAGACTCTGTCCGGCCCCATATATCATCGGTTATCGGTGGGACGGTAGGAAGGCCGAGGCGGGAGGGGGGCCGAGGTCTGTTCAGTCACATTGACCAAAAACAGCGGATTATCTGTGAATCCCAGCTGTCTGATGAAAGTTTGTAAAATTATCCGGTGTAGAACGATCACTTTAGAATCCTTCATATCATTGTTTTAGGAAATTTAAATAAGGAGACCAAGCATATTGTATATTAAAACAACCATGTAATATGCATTTGCGTGACGAAGGCATTACTAGCTAAATGTGCAAAGGGCTGTATAACTGTAATGACACTCGAGATTGAGCGAGTGAACCGCTGTAGAGTTAGAGGAGGTGCCACGCTCGGTGCGTCATCGACAGTTATATAGTGTTAGGGGAGGGGCTATGCTCGGGGGTCCAAGTGCGTCATCAGACCCCCGTTTTAGCTCCGCCCAAAAAATCCTGAGCAGAGACTTGGTGAAAAACTGTTTAACGCTCTAACTTCACAATTAAGCATTACACAATTCACAGACTTTGTAATGTGTTTCAGCAATACATTTGTAACATTTATAAAGTGTTTAGAAAGAATTCTCAGAATTGACTTTACAGGGACTTTAAGCATCGCCCTATACCTACTTTTTCAACCCCATAATCGATGATTAGTTGGAGACATGTGGGCTGAAGACAAGGGCAGAGAATGGTTTCCTCCACAATCTTGACACCTCATTGTGGAGATCAGGAAAAAACGTCAGGCCCCGACGTTGAGGTTGCACTTTGCTAGGCAGGAAGCTCTCATCAATTTGCTTTGAGGATGAGCGCCCTGCCTCTCAGCTAGCCAGTCGATGTTTAACTAAGCACGAGTGACAACCTCCAGAAGCTCCTCATATGCAGAAGAGTGAGGTGACGAGTCTTCAAACTCTCCTGCCTTAATGATGGGTACATCCACCTCCTAAAAGCTGCAGCCTTCACTCAGGGTGGAGAAACGTGAGCGTCCTTCCGACACCTGAGAGAAGGCACTAGAATTATTGGGTGAGGGCAGAGAAAAGGTAGCGCCCATCTCTAATCTCTCCGATAGATCCATCTGCGTGCTGTGGCCATCTGCGTAAGACATACAGTTCACACAGAGCACTTGCTGAAGGCACAAAAGCTGACATTGTTTGGTCCGTGTGCAAAGTAGCTTCCTGGTCGTGAAGTCACATGCCCCGGGATGATGTCCCACCATGCCATTGGACTGATTTTACATGTGCTTCAAGACGCAAAATGTTTCCACGTTATGTTCCCATAGCGTTGCTACTTCCGACGCAGCGTGAATTCCTTCAAAAGGGAATTTTTTATATTTTTAAAGGGAAATAATGTAAACATTTGCTAATTAATTTATATCACAAAACTGAAAATCACACGCGTCTTACCCCATAACATTTTATTGATTTATTTAAAAAACTAAAAGTGTCATTCATGTAAAATACCAAATCAAATATTCCATGTAAATACATTTTGATAATTTAGTTGATGAATTGAATAAGACATTTGACGCATAGTAAGTTTTAGTATTTTTTAAAAAAAAAAAAAATTAACACATTTTCTAAAAAAGCATGCATTAAAATCATCAAAAGTGACAGTAAAACTTTTATGATGCTACAAAAAGATTTCTATGCTGTTTTTTTTTTTCTTTTTTTCTATTCATCAAAACATCCAGACAAAAATGTATCACAGTTTCTACAAAAACATTAAGCTGTTTTCAACATCAGTAATAATAAGCATAATAAGAATTCAGATTGGATGATACTGTTCAATTCTAATAGGTTATGATGAATAATGAAGATAATAAAATAATAAAATATTCTAAAATATATAAGAAAATAATTACAAAATAAAAACTCCATATAATAGTAACAACATATCACTTAACTTTTCACTTTAAGATGAAAGGTTTTTTTTTTTTTCTAAATAAATTAATGTGTCCACAAATCCCTCATTAACAAATAGACAAACACATTTAATACAATCTCAGATTTGATTCCTCATTAAAGTAAGAAATGTATAGACAAATATGGAGTAAATTAATATATTTACCTGTATACTGGACTGGTGTGTTGGCATCCTGCTCACAATCAATGTTAGCTGTCTTGTACACTTCATTGGTTTCCTGGCCAGGCTTTTGTCCTTCCACAGCTCTGGGCCCAGTGGTCTGTACCTGGTTCCCCTCCATCTCAGGAACTGCCTTATCATACATGCTCTCATTATGATGTAAAACACTCCCAATTTCTACAGAAACCAGACTGGATCCTCCTTGAGGGCCTGTGTAAATGGGGGGCTGGGAGACAGAAGCCATAGAGTCCCTCATCACCGTGTACTCATAAGTAATGTAAGGATTAGGGCCATTTTGGTTCCAGACCTTTAAGGGAACAGACAGAGCAAACATGTCCAACAAATAAGAGACGATTAATACAACTATGTTATGATAATATCCCATTTTACACTTTCAGGAAACAATATATAAATATTCTGGACTAACTGCTGTTCTGTTGCACAGAATCATGCTCTTTTCTGTAATAAAAGGGTACTGCGGTTAAAAAAAAAAAAATAAATGGTCATAATGTCCAAAGACATTTCTGAATACAGAATTTCTCTTTTTGAAATATTGCATCATCCCACAATCATCCCATAAACCCATATTAAAGTGAAATAGTAATTCCTCCTGGGACAATGTATCAGAATATTACCATTTATGCAGAGTGAACCATTAGACCTTTGGCCTGCACAAAGTCGAAGCCATTGTTAGCCAGCCAGTGAGATTACCCATGAGCCCTTGGCGGCGAAGGGAGGACCACGGCTACAGTACCAGAACATTGATGGGCTGATCGATGGGCCCTTTAGCCACGATGTACTCGATCCCCGTCTCATACACATCTGTAGGCCGCCGGTATTTGAAAACGGTCCCTGCTGCATGGAAGTTCTGAGGGGTGTCCACTTTATATGCACCGTTGAAGAAAAAGTTCCCTGCTTGGTCAGTCACAGCTGGAAAATAACAAGGGTGAACTGTGATGGCAAAATCAGATCATTCCATTGACTTTCTCATTCAATCTTGTTCAGCAAAATGAATGAATCTTTATTCAAGTAATTTTGTTCATTGGAATGAAGTTAAATACAAAGTTCTGTCATGAAACTCTAGATGGCGCAGGCTAATAGGCCCTTAACTCAACCTGCTTGCAATCACATCATTCTCTATAGAGCACAGCTGTTTGGTTCCTGCTATAACAGAAGCCAATGAGGTCATGTGCGCAACCTTCAAATACTTGGTCAGCATTTGCGTAGCATTGTACAAGCAAGCTTTCAGAAACGCTCCACCTTACCCAGCTCTACTTGTATAGATCTGCTACAGGTAATTCATGTAAACTATATTGTGCACCAGCAGCATGTCTTACTTGCTCACAGCAGCGTGTTGTGTATGTATTGGCAGTAGCAAGTCTCGTACTCAGGCACTCTGAGAGTTGTCATGACAGAAAATGTTACATATTCTATATATACACTGCTCAAAAAAATTAAAGGAACACTTTGGAAACACATCATCTCAATGGGGAAAAATATCATGCTGGATATCTATACTGATATGGACTGGGTAATGTGTTAAGAACGAAAGGATGCCACATTGTTTGATGGAAATGAAAATGATCAACCTACAGAGTACTGATTACAAAGACACCCCGAAAATCGAAGTGAAAAATGATGCAGAAGACTAGTCCATTTTGCTGAAATTTCATTGCAGCAACTCAAAATGGTACTCAGTAGTTTGTATGGCCCCCACGTGCTTGTATGCATGCCTGACAATGAGATGGGGCCCTCAGGTCACCCTCATGAAGTCAGTTTCTGATTGTTTGGTCAGAGACATTCACACCAGTGGCCTGCTGGAGGTCATTTTGTAGGGCTCTGGCAGTGCTCATCCTGTTCCTCCTTGCACAAAGGAGCAGATACCGTCCTGCTGATGGATTAAGGACCTTCTACAGCCCTGTCCAGCTCTCCTAGAGTAACTCCCTATCTCCTGGAATCTCCTCCATGCTCCTGAGACTGTGCTGGGAGACACAGCAAACCTTCTGGCAATGGCACAAATTAATGTGCCATCCTGAAGGAGTTGGACTGCCTGTGCAACATCTGTATGGTCCAGGTTTCGCCTCATGCTACCAGTAGTGACACTGACCCTTGCCAGTCAGTCAGAAAAGATGAGTAGGGAAAAAAATGTCAGTGGCCTCCACCTGTAAAACCATTCCTGTTTTGGGGGTCGTCTCATTGTTGCCCATCTAGTGCACCTGTTGTCAATTTTATTAACACCAAAGCAGCTGAAACTGATTAACAACCTCCTCTGCTACTTAACTGACCAGATCAATATCCCAGGAGTTTAACTGACTTGATCTCTATTCTATGAAAGCGTTCCTTTAATTTTTTTGAGCAGTGTATATATATATATATATATATATATATATATATATATATTGTATATGCACATAAAATCTATCCAGCATTGAAAATAAAGTTTATTAACTGTGATTGTGCGATGGGCATTTTGCTTTGTGCCAATCCCACACCACAAACACACAAAATAAAAAAAATGCTTGTTCTAAAACTTAGATTTCCTTGTAAGTTCAGAAAGGGCTATTATGAATAAATTACTAGGGTAATTATTTCTCTTAAGAGATTTGCATCATGGAAAACCTGGGCTTTCACTTGACATTGTAGATGAAGTATGAAGTATTTATCATACTTTGAAAGTCCAGCACACAGTTGAGCATGCAAGCCATTCAAAGAGCCTGTCCCAATACCAAACGTATTTCCAGTATTTGGCCCAAGCATTTCAGTGAGCGTGAAGACCGCAAGTGTGTGTAGAACTTTTGATTACCCTTTGGGACACACTTGTAAAAATGCAAGTAAAGTAGCTCACATAGCTTTATTTACACATTTTGTATACTTTGCACTTCAAAATGAACTTATAAATGTCTGTTCATGTAACAGACAACATACAGAAAACATAATTCACATGCTATACCACTCTGAATGATTCACAGTACAGTTTCTCACCCAGGATATCTGCAGACTTCTTCCTCTCTATAATCTGGATGTCCCATGATCCTTCTGGGATTTGTGTTATGAAAGAATAGCCTTCAAAGAAAGAGTTCACTTAATTAGGATTCTAGTTCCTTGATGAGTTTACTCAGAACCATTGAATAGGAATGCCATTCTACAAAACACTGAACTGACATTACCTAGACTAGAAGCCCCACGGCGAAAGTTCCCAGTAATACGACTGCAGCTGCTCCCATCTCCCTGACAGACACCGCACTTATCCAGGGTGTTGGGGGAGAAGAGTACACCATCGCATCCAATGGGCTGCAAAGTTACACATCAGTAAATAAGTTAAGATCACATGCATGAGAAAAGAAATATAAGAATAAATCATAGCCATATACAGTATAAGCCTCTTACTTCACATCTCCCATCGACACACACACCCCTGTAGTTGCTGTATTTGCAAGACGTTCCATCCCGTGCAGGTACCATAAGCTGCCTTTGACCATCAGAGGTGGTGCAGTGCAGGTCACATGGATTACTGGAGATATGAACGTAGTCATCTACAGGAATATAAACAGGGTTCATTGTTTCAACGTAAATGATACCTTCACAGCACTGCTTCGTTAATTAAAACAGTTAATACCAGGATAGAGAGGTTTCCAGTGGTAATTTTTTCCATTGTAAACCTGAGAGTTGAATGACCAGCACTGCTCTTCTCTGAAGCTCCTTCCTGTAGAAGGACATTCCTGTAATTCACAGAAATACAGTCAGTTGAAAACAACTGAATATTGTTTTTGGTTGCCACTGCACAATAGGCAACCTTAAAACTGACCAAAAAGAGCAAATTATGCATTTACAGTAAGCCTCGGGTGAAAGTGGAACATGAGGCTCGCTGTCAAGTTAGGCATCTGGGATGCATTTCTGTGCACTGTGTATGTGTGTGAGGAAAGGAAAGACAGATACTGTGAGCTGACCTTTACATTGCAGAGATGATACTTTTTTGCATTGCCTGTGCACGTCATGTTGTCTTTACCAGTTGTTGTTTTCTTTCTTTGAAAGAAAGATATATTGTTTTAGTTTAGTAGCAGTTGAAAACAACAGGACATTTTTTACACTCAAAGTTTTTTCCTTTTTACTGGTGCCTAATAAAAAATAAAATGATTTATGTTTAAGGATTAGAAATGGTACCAGGAAATAGTAGAAAAGTGCAACAAAAGCATTGAATTTCAGCAGGCTAACTTGTAGAAGCCCATTTTCGATGTATAAGAAAAAAAAATCATGTTTTGGTAAATCATAATCATGTTATAATTATGTTATAATTATGACAAAAAGTGTTAATTTTGAGTTACAAAGTTATAATTAAGAGATAAAAGTTTGAAAGCATGAGATACTAAGTCAAAATTATGAGACAAGTTAAAAATGATGTCAATGAATTGAATAAAGTCAAATTTTTTATGTCATAATTATGACTTAGTATGACATAGTATGACTATTTATCTCATAATTATGACTAGGACTTAGAATCTCATAATTAATATCTCATAATTTAAACTTTTTAATTATGACTTGGCTTTTATGTCATAATTATGACTTAGTATCTCATAGTTTTGACTAACTTTTTATGATTTAGCAAAGCATGACTTTCTTTTTCTTATGTGGTGGAAATGGGCTTCCATACTAACTAGCTAACAAGTTTATGTATTTCATAGGTGGGGCAGCGGCAGGGAAACCCTGTGCAAATGTTCTTCCCATTATATTTATCTCACCGTTAAATATTACCAGCTTTAAATACAGTAACTAATTTTTTTTTTTTATAATAGATGTCTAGGTATTATAAAATGTAATATGATAAGTTGTTGTTCAATTACCTTTGTTTTAGACAGTGTCTCTCCTGTGACATGACGCCTCCTCCACAGGTACGTGTGCAAGCGGTCCATTTTGTCCATTCTCCCCACCAGTATGTGATCACCTCCAGCCCGTCCTCTAGACTGTTAGAGGCAACACCCTCTTCCTTTGGAAAATAAAGAGTTCATTTAGAAAATGAACATTGGAGACCAACATCTGCTGCGAGCAGACTATAACATGTCTTATATTTGTAATATTTGAAATAGGGTATAACAAATAAAACTGCAAAAATAGTGATGTTTATGATAAAAACAAAAGAAAAAAAATGGGATAAGTAAGGTTTGTGTGGGGTGTGTTTCCAATGGGTAAGTAAGGAGTGTGTGTTTGTGTGTGTTTTACAAAAATATGAAAATTTGGTGCTCTGATGGCTTTTGATTTATCATCTTGGGTTTTGATTTATCATCACATTGCATAAAAATTAACAACTTAGAACATTAAAACCTGTCCTCTGCTTGAGAGATTGCCCAGAGATAGAGCCAGCGTTGCAAGACCAAGCAGCACCAGACTGCTCTCCGCATACTGGGCCCTTGACCAGATCCCCATCCTGTAAGACATGAATATTTGGAGGAAAAAAAATTGAATAGCCTCCAAAACATAGGTTTAAATAGTTCTCTACAGATCTAAAAACAAAGGAGTTTGTTTCAGTTCACATCTGCTATATGTTCTGAGGATATCTTTGAGTAGATGACCGTGAGAGTATATAGATCATTTAGTGCCCTAGGCAAATAGATAATACATGACAAAAAGTTCTATGTGTGTGTGGTGCAGGTATTCCCTACGTTGTGGATACCAAATGATAGGTATGCAAGGATAGTAAAAAACATTTTGTTTTTTGTTTTATGTAAAAAGATGTAGAATGTTTTTTCTATAAGGGTTAGAGTTAGGGGATAGAATATAAAGTATGTACATTATAAAAATCATTATGTCTATGGAGAGTATTTTTGTCATATAGCCCACCCCTATTTAGGTGAATCAAAGACGCTACAGATAGCTTTTTTTTTTTGCACTCAAAATCCACTTGGCTTAAAAATAATAGCACACATGCCCTTTCAGTATGCATAAGCATGATGGCATTTCTGTGGCAAGAACACTTGAAATGCAATGAAAGGATGTATAGCTTGTATTCAAGTGTCCAGTGATGCAACAACGTACACACTTCACTGCATTTAGATTTTTAAGAAGACCATAACAGTGAGCAAAAATCACCAATCACACAAACTTCTCCAGTTCTCCTCCATCTCATGACTTCTCATCAGACCTGCACCTCCAATTAGGTATAGGCTCCTTAAAGTAAGCAAACAGATCATCTCACTCTGTTTGCAGTCTGGCTTTTCCTGGCACTAAATATTGGTGACAGGTGTCTTAAACTACCCACTGGAGCACCTGGAGTTCATTATCCACCCCAGACACAGCTGGAGCACCGCCAGCTCGCCAAACACTCGTCTCCCACAGACCACGCGGCGAGGCTGCGACGGCCGAGACAGACCTTCCTCTTCTGTGCTTCCCAGGCCACGAAAGAGAGTAAACACAGGCTAACCCCCTTCCCCCCTCCCCTGGGGCCTCCGCTCAAGGGAAGAAGGGTGTTTTTCTTTCCCTGGCAGCAGACAGACAGCAGGGCCATTCCCCATTTGGGGGGGCAAGCCCTGTCTGTGAGCTGGAAGCAGACTCATCCTTCTCTGGAAGAGCTTCTGGTCACAGGGACCAGACGCAAGGATTCCTCAGTTTTCAGCAGCCTTCAAGTGTAAAATCAATGTTGCAGCTTTCTATCAAACAGGTGAAAGCTACAAACTCACAGCAGGTCAAGCATGTGAGTGCTGAGAGACCAGCAGCAAGTGTTGTGACACATTTATGCAGATGAAACTGAAATATTGAGAGCGGTACATTTACATTTATGCATTTGGCAGATTTTATCTAGAGGGATTTCAACCTATGGAATTAATCCCTCTCCTATTTTTATACACATTTTTGTGACTCAACCTGAATTTATGGAATAACAGATATTTCAGGACATATAAGTTTGATTTCTTTATCTACCTAATTTTTTAACATGGACGAAAGCTATTTCCTGTGAATGTGAGAGAGATTTTTGATTTGTTGGTATATATATATATATATATATATATATATATATATATATATATATATATAAATTAGGCTACTAGAAGTATAACAGTAAACGGTAAAAAGTGCAGTAAACTGTAAAAATATTTGTGCTACATTATGTGTTTATAATTTACAGTCATAAATTCAATTAACATGATAACAAATACACTCAAAAACTCAATTTCTCTTGTTTCATAAAAACACATCTGGTGTTATCTTTCATCTCATTAATCAACTGTAGTGAAAATAACCTTGTAAGACTTCAAGGGTTAGTTCACCCAAAAATGAAATTTCTGTCATTAAGTTCTCACCTACTTGTCGTTCAACACCCACAAGACCTTCCTTCATATTCAGAACCAACAGATCCATATTGTGGATCAGATACCCTAGGATTTCATCAAAAATATCTTAATTTGTGTTCCGAAGATAAAAGGTCTTATGGTTTTGGAACGACATGAGGGTGAGTAATTAATGACAGAAATTTCATTTTTGGGTGAACTAACCATTTCAGTATAAGGGTTCATCTTGTTGAAAACATTTTTTCAACAAGTTTCAACAAGATTGTTTTGTACGTTGTAAACTATTTTTTTCTCAGCAGAAGCTGAGAATACACATGAAAATCATTTCAACTCTAACCGATATTTCATGTTCATATATTTATTTATTTAGCAAGTAGCCTAAACAAAATAATGTACAGTCAGCTGGCCATTATTGCAAATTAGTAAAAAGGTGAAACAGAAAACGTACTTTTGAATTATTGAGCTTACTTACGGAGCCCTGCACACACACAATAATATAGATATTAAGAGTTTGTTCCTCCATTTTGGTTAAACCATGGCCACCTTGCACTAATTACTTCACTCATTTTAATTTAGTTACATCATGGGAAATATTTCTTAATTCACGGCCATGATATCTCAGTACTTTTTAGGGCTCTATCTTTCCCATTCATTTGCTTTGGATGCTGTCCACTCTTGAGCTGCACACTGATTTCTTGTGGTTCCCCTCATCTATTCATCATCCATGGTGATTTATTTATGTGAGTAGCTATTTTCAAGTCTAATATCAAATTCATTTCCATCTTGCTTTACACATTATCAAAACCACACATTAATTTTCTAGGGATTTTTCAACTGGATGCTTCAAAACATGACAGACTCATCAGAGCTAAATATTTTAACTTAAGTAGACTTTTCAATAACAAATAGCTTACAAGAGCTAAAGCACAATTTTCATGAATTTATTACAGAATTGATCATACAAAAAGAACAATTTTCTACTTTGGACTTAAAGTAAGCCTCAGCTGTTCTCTGCAGCTGGACCCAAAAACAGAAAACAGTGCCACAGTACTATCACATGATATAAATATTTTTTTACTGAGTGACCATTACTTTCACTTTATTTCACTGTCATCCAGCTCTTTGCATCAGCAGAGCAGTCACCACTGTTTGTTTGGGTTTGTGGAACAAGTGTCTAGTCTGCTTGGCTTCCCATGCACTTTCCCAAAACATTCAGCACTATTCAGCAAAATGGACACACACAGAGAGAGAGAGAGAGAGAGAGAGAGAGAGAGTCAGTCACACAATAAATATTTGCCCTTACCTGCAGTCCAGGGGCAGTGTTGGAGCTGAGTGCTGCTTGGACAGTGTGGGTGGTGCTGGTGGTGGTTTCTAATGGTGTGTTCTGAGGATGTGCCTTGTAAAGAGGGTAAGGTGTGCTCCTGCATCCCTCCTCTCCTCCTTCCTCTCCTCCTCCCTCCCCCTTTCTTTCCTTCAGTCCCAGCAGGAAGAGAGTGGCAGAGTTTGGGAACGCCTACGTGAAAACACTTTCCCGGCTGGTGCCAAGCTCATGGGCTGCCGCTGCTGTGTGGTGGAGCGGAGCCACAGTGCCATAGACTCAGCCAAGCTGCTGTCTACTGGTCTCCACTTGCAGACAGACAGAGAGGAAGTTGTCGTTTCCCACAGAGAACCCCCCACTCCCCCCCTCCCCCCCCACACACACACACACCCCGTACCCCTCCTCATCACATCAGTCCATTCATCCTCCCCACACACACTTTATCTATTCCAGATCTTCCTCTCAACCTCTCCTGCTGTACAGTAAGTCTGTCTTGTGTGCCAAATCACTACAGAGAGACCCATCAATATCACAGGCCATAATGTAAGAGCACTTAATGGGAATCCTGATAATTATGACAACAATGAGTACAATGACAAAGATGGAGATTGGTGTCTCTGAAAAGAAAATCAAATGGTGACTGAGCAAACTAATGAAAAAAGAGAGTTCAAAATAAAAACACTGCAAAAACTGTATTTTTGTCTCTTTTTAGTAATTAACATTTCTCTTTTTTCAGGTTTTTTCATGTCACTGTTTTGTTTTTTTGTTCATTGTAATACCAAGTTCTGTAATGAAACTCTATATGGCACAGACTGGGTCCTTAAAGGTGCCCTAGATTCAAAATTTGAATTTACCTTGGCATAGTTGAATAACAAGAGTTCAGTACATGGAAAAGACTTCCGGAAAACACGCGGATCTCAACATAACACCGACTGTTACGTAACAGTCGGGGTGTACGCCCCCAATATTTGCATATGCCAGCCCATGTTCCCAACATTATGAAAGGCATTAGACAAGGGCAGCCAGTAACGTCTGGATCTGCACAGGTGAATCAACAGACTAGGTAAGCAAGAACAACAGCGAAAATGGCAGATGGAGCAATAATATCTGACACGATCCATGATAGCATGATATTTTTAGTGATATTTGTAAATTGTCTATCTAAATGTTTCGTTAGCATGTTGCTAATGTTAAATGAGGTTAAAGTTACCATCGTTTCTTACTGAATTCACGGAGACAAGAGCCGTCGCTATTTTCATTTTTAAACACTTGCAGTCTGTATAATTCATAAACACAACTTCATTCTTTATAAATCTCTCCAACAGTGTAGCATTAGCCGTTAGCCACGGAGCACAGCCTCAAACTCATAGAGAATCAAATATAAACATCAAAATAAATACTTTACTCACATAATTCGAAGCATGCATACAGCATGCATACAGCATGCATGACGAACATCTTGTAAAGATCCATTTGAGGGTTATATTAGCTGTGTGAACTTTGTAAATGTGCTGTAATATAATCGAGAGCTCGTGTGGCAGGGAGCACGCGAATTAAAGGGGCGGCGCACTGAAAAAATCAGTGCATAGTTAATGATGCCCCAAAATAGGCAGTTAAAAAAATTTATTTAAAAAAATCTATGGGGTATTTTGAGCTGAAACTTCACAGACACATTCAGGGGACACCTTAGACTTATATTACATCTTGTGAAAAAAGCATTCTTGGGCACCTTTAAAGGGTTAGTTCACCCAAAAATGACATTTCTGTCATTAATTACTCACCCTCATGTCGTTCCACACTCGTAAGACCTTTGTTCATCTTCGGAACACAAATTAAGGTATTTTTGATGAAATCCGAGGGTATCTGAACCACACAAAGCCAGCAATGTCATTGCACTTTTTGAGGTCCAGAAAAGTAGAGAAAACATGGTTAAAATATACAACGTGACTAAATTAGTTCAACTTTAATGTTATGAAGCGACAAGAATACTTTTTGTGCACAAAAACAAAACAAAAATAATGACTTTATTTAACAATTTGAACCGTCATACGTAGTGAACGCTGACTTATTATTGGCCGGATCCTGTGTCAGCATCACATGTATGCGTCGTGGTGCTCACGTGTTCAGCCTCGGCCAATAATGAGTCAGCGCTCGGACGTAAACACGGAAGCCTGCATTGAGTTCACTATGTATGACAACGGCTCAAATTGTTGAATAAAGTCGTTATTTTTGTTTTTGCACACAAAAAGTATTCTCGTCACTTTATAATATTACGATTGAACCACTTTAGTCATGTTGTTTATTTTAACCATGTTTTTACTACTTTTCTGGACCTCAAAATGTGCAATGACGAGCAGCAGCAATAATCAACAGCAGCATTAATATCAGCAGCAGCGTGGCAGATCTATTCTTCCAAGACCAAATACATTAACATTGTCATATCCATTACCATGCTAAACTCTTCTGAGAGCTGTCATTATAAAATTTTAACACACACATGTTGGGTTTCCATGTTTTATGGGGACTTTCCATAGACATAATGATTTTTATACTGTACAATTTGCATGTTCTAACCAGTAAACCTACCCCTATAAGCTGTTTTCCTCATGGGGACCTAAATGTCCCCACAAGATAAAGCATTTCTTGTATTACTATCCCATATTACTATTCCCACAACATAGGGAATATATATATATATATATATATATATATATATATATATATATATATATATAATTGGAAAACAAAACAAAAATATTGACAAACAAAGTGATTTTTGCAGTGTAATAAAAGACTCCAAGACTAAGAGGAAGAGAGATGGATAGAATGGATGGAGAAAAAGACTTGGGCAGCAGAGGCAGATAGTTGAGACCACCATGCCTGTGCAGTGTGACGTGTACATTTATAGACCACATGTTCTCTCAGTTGCCTGTCTGTCTGCTCTGTACATTAGGGACGGTTCGCTACACTTATAGCTCAATCAAACACTCCTCTCAACCACAGATTTGTATGGTGATAGACATACTTCAGGAGATTTGCACAGTCTGGAAGTCTGGAGGAATGGTTGCTTTTTAAACGCCTAAAATTACAAGGCAGAAAACACAGGGAAAATTTGTGTGTGACAGAGAAGGAGAGAGATCCTTCAATATTCCTAAGGCAAATGGCTGTGTAGGAAAAATGCTCTTGTCATAAACACACAAGAAAATAGAAGTTTTCCTTCATTCTAAACTGGGGATGGAAACCCAGGTGTATTTTGTGGAAAAAAAAAAGTTGGGAATGAATAGGCAAAAATAATTCTCTCTAACTAGCTGTCTAATGTACCACACATGAATGCATTCACTACATTCATAGTCCAAACAAATGTTCTTCTCACACGAAAGGCATGTTATTAGAGCCTAGAGCAGGGTCTGTTGGAACAATGAATCAGCTCTGCTATGCTAACTGATTGTAAGCTACACAGATATGAGGAAATAAGCAGACTTGCATTTTAAAGTGCAAGTGATCACTATCTTTGAACAGTTTGTTGATGTTATAAAGGAAACATATTTTGGTATAGTCAACCTAAATATCCTAATGCACACTCCTGGTCTGTTTTTGAATTATTCATGGTTATTGATTATTATTGGTTACTCCAAAGGGGAAAAAAGGTTTGTCTTTGTAATCTTTAATAAAAATTAAAGAAACTTGAAAAATATGCCCTTCCTCTGAAACCCCTGTTGTCACTTAGGCCACACAGATTATTTGGTTAATGTTAACCAAAAGCTAAATACACTTAGCTGTTTAGGCATTGTTTTCGGTCTGGCTCCATTCTGGTATGTGATTTTAAACATGTTTTGTGCAAACCCTTTTACAAACAGAATGTTTTGTAGTTTCAATGTAATGTTTTGAAAGTCAAAGAGTTATTACATACATTTTCTAATTTTCTGAGAATAAACATGGTATGATATTTTAATTTCAATTAAAATATGTAAAATTCTATTTATTTGTTTATTTAATATTATATTACATATTTTATGTGAACCTTTAAAATGTAATGATGTTGAAATCACCTCAGTTTGGGACTTATGTTTGATATGGATAATGTTTCAGAACTGTTGAGACATCATTAAAAGAAACACTTCCTTTATTGTATCTCCTGATAGTTAATAATTATCTTTTTTCAGGCACTCATTTCAAAGATAACATACAGACTTTTTGTCACAGATCCCTTGTCTCCCTGGACTACATTTCCCATGGTCCTCCTGTTCTCCACACCTGCACTCACTTCCCTCGTCATCTCCCCTTCTTCATGGATCACCTGCACCTGGACTCTATTATCAGCACTCCCTTTATATTGCACTCACTCCCTTCACTCCTTGTCCGTTCTCTGTTCAGTTTTGTGTATGTTTGGTGAATCCTGCCTGTGTTATTTGAAGTAAAGTGTCTATTACTGTGGAAATCCGTATCTGCCTCATCTCTCTACCAGCATACCGTAACAGAAGAACGGACCAATACTGACTGGATTTCCACAAAAAAGGAATGGATACTTTCCTCTGCTCCCTGGCTCCAGCTTCTCCCATGCCTCCCACTTCCATGACAGCCGGAGATCGTCTCATCGGGCTCCTACAGGTTGGTCGTTCACTGGAGAGGTATGTGGAGGAGTGCGTTGAGCTTGCTTTTCTGACTGACTGGTCAGACGCTAATTTGATCGCCCTGTTTCTGGATGGACTGGACGACAACACCATCCGTTTTGATGAAACTGATTATTGTTTCTCCTTAAGCGACACTATCAATTTAATTTTGTGGTTAAATGGCTCCAAATTCCTAGTTGAAAAGGTTCAGGATGAGTGTTTGTTTCGTCCCGTCCGTCCAGAAACACGGTTGGCCGGGCCAGTTAGTCAGCCTCCGTCTGCCTCCGCATACCCCTCCAGTGGACTCCCTGACTGTTCTACGCTGGACCCGCACTCCTCCGCAGGGTCCAGAAAGCGGAGGAGGAGGAAAAAAGCTGCCCCAGTTTGTCATGAACCTGCCGCTCCAGCCCTCACCAAGGAGGCTCCAGCCTCACACGAGCCGCCATGTGATGCGGTCTGGCTTATAGACTTTTGGTCCGAGCCCATTTCTCCAGTCTCCACCGAGCCAGTATCTCCTGACCTCTCCGAGCCAGCAGCGCCAGTCTCCGCCGAGCCAGCAGCGCCAGTCTCCGCCGAGCCAGTATCCCCAGTCTCAGCCGCCGAGCCCTCAGCTCCAGCCGCCGCCGAGCCAGCCGCTCCAGCCGCCGCCGAGCTAGCCGCTCCAGCCTGTCACGAGCCCGCTCCAACCACAAACTTTGAACTGTTTATCTCCTCGCTGGTCTCCAGCCCAAAAACTGTGTTCCCTCCCTGCCTCCCTCTCCCACCTCCTCCCATTTGTCTCCACACGTCACCTCTACCTCAAGCTCCTCCGTCCAGTACTCCACCTCGGTCCTATGTTCCATTACCCCCACCTTGGCTCCAACCTCCCTCGTCTCCACCATGGCTTATCAGTCCACCAGCTTCACCAGTCTCCATCCTTCCTCCGGTCAAACATTGGTCATTCATCAGCCTGCCCTCACCTCTGGACTTCACTCCTCCGTATTCACTCCGTCCCTCCGTCCCTCAGTTCTGTTGGCTTCTTCACTCCCTCCTGTTCTCCCTTTGTTGTCTGTCGTCCTGCTTCCACTGCGGCCTTCTGGAGCCCCGCCTACGCCTCGGTCGGCAGAGCCACCGGTATCGCCATGGTCCGCCGGACCTTCAGCGTTGCCTGGACTCCATGCCTTTTCAGCAGCCCAAGACTCCTGACCCGCCGTGGCTGTCCGCTGAGCCTGGCCCGCCATGGCTGCCCTTGGTCCCTGACCCTCCATGGCTGCCCTCGGCCCCTGACCCTCCATGGTTCTTGGACCCGCCCTGGAGACCTCCACTCCAGTCTGCTCCTCCCCCTGCACCGGCATGAGGTCTCCAGGGCGCCCACCCCCCCCCCTCCCAGTTGTTCCATCTATGGCGCGAGGACGCGCCTACCGGGAGGGGGGGGGTAATGTCACAGATCCCTTGTCTCCCTGGACTACATTTCCCATGGTCCTCCTGTTCTCCACACCTGCACTCACTTCCCTCGTCATCTCCCCTTCTTCACGGATCACCTGCACCTGGACTCTATTATCAGCACTCCCTTTATATTGCACGCACTCCCTTCACTCCTCGTCCGTTCTCTGTTTAGTTTTATGTATGTTTGGTGTATCCTGCCTGTGTTATTTGAAGTAAAGTGTCTATTACTGTGGAAATCCGTATCTGCCTCATCTCTCTACCAGCATACCGTAACACTTTTAAGTCAACAAAGTTTAATCCATCCAAAAATACTCATGCCTTGGACCAGAGAATCTCAGCTAGGGATCCAGATGAGAGTGCAGAAGATTTCAACAACTGTGTCAATATAACAATCCAGCTTATGAGTTTGTGTCAGAATTTCACTGAATGCGCTCAAAGAATTATGGAACCTAAAAAGAGTTGAGAACACCTGCCTTTGAAAGTTAAAGTATACTTAAAATTATACTTGATGTAGTAAGTATACTAATATCAGTAATGTTATAACATCATTTTCAACACACTCAAATGTATCTAATATGATAAAAAGAGCTGCATTACCTCATACTCATGAAAAGCGGAAGCGGCGTCAGTGACTGTGTCATAATAAAAGTTGCGCAATCGCTCCAGCGGCCCCGTTCAGCTCCCACAACACTCGGTCCTGCTCTGCTTCATATTACAGTAACATTAATAATCGCATCCATGAACATGATTTCTTCCCGAGTCCTATCCCAATTCTTTTTCACCAGCTGTGAAGTGAAGACCACATGTCCCAAGATTCTGCGCTCAAACTTGGCGTCATCAAGCTACGCCTTTGTTTTGAATAGGCCTCTAGCGACCTCTAGTGGACAGGAATCTTACATAGTGCACCTTTACTTATAGCACATTTATTCGTTTATGAAAGTACACTTTGAAGTATACTCTCAGTAAACTACTAATTTAGTAGTTTTATACCGCAAGTACTTGTGAGTTTTCTTTAAGTGAACTTATCATATTTCTATTTATATATTATTTTTGCACTTTAAATATACTACTATGTTCCTATTTAGGTATTAATTTTTATAGTTGAAATATACCTTTAACTGTACTTTAAGTAGATCTGAAGTAAATTCCTATGTATACTACCAGTGGACTATATAAATATAAAGTATATTTCTGAGAAGTACATAAAATTAGTATACTTTCTTATTTTTAGTTTAACCCTTAAATGCATACCTCGGGTCTTTAGTGACCCGGGACGTTATTCACTACCCTCCTCCTCATTCATTTTTTAAAAATAGACATCAACCTTCTTGGTATTCCTCAATCAATTCATTATAAAGAATATAACAAGAAGAAAATCATAAAATTATAAAAGAATGCGTATTTTTGTATTCATTTTTTGTAAAAATTGTATAGGGTCGCAAACAACCCGAGGTATGTATGAGTGTACGTGTATTTTTTCTGCACAACAATAATTGAATCTTAGATGACGGAATAAGTGCAATTCACCTTTATTCCACAAGGTGGAAATGTCTGATACACAATGCTGAAGTGACGACTCATTTAGACAGAAAACGAAATAATAAGAAAAACATGAAATGGCTCAGCGATTTACTGCAGAACAAGTACTGAACGCAATCAAATATGACTGTAACTGTTACAGGATGAATCTGGTGAAGCTGTTAGCGATCGAAATATTGATTTTGAAGATGTTGAAAATTATATAGTTTTGAGAATACATTTGAGATCGCGAATGGGCTCATTTCGTGACCTCAAACATAAAACTAGCCCATTATTTGCTGAATTTACTGGGAAATGAGCTCTGACGGGGACAGTGATGATGGCATAAAACATCTGCTCAAACTGAGCCCTTTCAAGTTCCAAAAGGTAACAAAATATGATTTATTTCATTCTTCTGTAATTGTTACTCTAATATCAGAGGAGTTTTATATTATCGCGACAGGTAGAGATCCTTCCGTGTTAGATATAGATTCGGGTCAATAAAGACCCGAATATGTAAGAATGATTGGCGAAACAGTCATGCATTTAAGGGTTAAAAGAGGTATACTAATGGCACAATTGAATACACTTCTTTTTTCTTTGTAAGGGTATTAAAGGTGCAGTGTGTAAATTTTAGCGGCATCTAGCGGTGAGGTTGTGAATTGCTCAGTCCACTGCTCACTCCTCCCTTTCAAAGCACATAGAGAAGCTATTTGGCCAACACGGGACAAAGATGTCGTCATCTGAGACAGAAGAGAGTAGCCAATCAAGCAATGAGGTTTCCTCTTACTTCTAACAAAGAACAGTCTGTGCTTCTAATAAACCAGACGACAACTACTACTACTACTTCTTCTTATTCTTCTTGCATATTCAATGTAGCGACAATGCAAGGTGCCTCTAAAAACACCAACGAAAAAGAAAAACAACAACATATTGATGAAATGCGCTCCATTTTGCCTATTTAGGGCTACTATAGAAACATGCTGACGCAAAATGGCGCCTTAACATTTAAGGGGACCCCCGGTGTATGTAGATAGAAATGGCTCATTCTAAGGTAATAAAAACACAACGGTTCATTATGTAAGGTCTTTATACACCACTGAAAACATAGTTATGTATATTATATTGCATTTCTGTAAATAGATCCTCCTAAAATTTACACATTGCACCTTACACCCTACAACAAATTTGACTTTGCAAGGCCAAATTCAGCAACAGTGCTACACAAAAATGTGGCCACAACGAGATGGACGAGTGAAAGCAATGATGTTGCACTTTCAGCATGTGACCCCAAATGTGACTCCTCATTCCAGGACAGTGACTGGTCAAGAAAGAGGACTCTTCTGGAAGTATCTGAGGTTTGCAATCTCTCTGGTGTCTTGGAGAATCACGTTACAGAGTCACTTAGAGAATGTCGGGCGTGAGGAGCGCTCAGCACACTGCACCCTTTGTGTTCCTCTCGCAGGTGCAACAGCTGAGAGAAGAACAGCTGTGAGTGACCAGCCACAAAGTCCATAGCAAGACTCTCCCTCGTGCTCAAAATAACAAAATAAGGAGTTTCCTAACTGTTGTGGACTGTGTGAAGTCTTATTTAGAAAGTCGTTAAAGCCACATCAAAAAAGCCACAGGATACAGAAGGGTAGTCCCGTGGTGCTGCAAGAACACAAGCATTTACAGTTCATCTTGCTGCCATTTAATGTGCTAAATTTCAATAACTCTAGTTTAAATTAGAGAAACGTAACTAAATCACATCTGTTTCCTATTGATTTAGAGTGAACAAGTTTTTATGTCTTTTCTGCCATTTACGCTGAACTAAATGGTTGCTGATGCAGATCATCTGATGCTTGGAGGAGTTTTTGACTTTTGGAATGTAAATATGGACCTTTTAGATAAAATGTTTCAGGAGCATAAAATAATAGATTTCAAAGATATAAAAGACATATTTTGACCACATGAAATGTGACCAGTACAAAGTGAGAATTTGTTCTTGGGTTCCCCTTATTCATTTAATAGGTACATCTGGTATGGGTCTACGCAAGACTCACTGGTCTCAAACACAAACATCTTAAGCCTACACCTTACCATAACCATTCACATTTTTCTGCCCTCAGAACCACATTCACGTCAAACACAGATTTGCAATGACGCATACAGGTGCTTTCGCGAGGCCAATGTCAATAACCCAGAAGAGACAGCTGTTTCTATAGCCACTGCTGAGGATCGATTCACCCATGAGAAGCTCAATGTCTGAGACTCAACACATTGCCGTCCAGACTGACCAGTATAAGAAAAATACATTTCAAAGAATTCTCTGTACGCCCAATGGCGCGCTAGAAATTTTTTTATGCCTGGTAAAACCTTGACTCAGCATTGACTCTGTGATTGCGGTTCCATAGATTGTGAAGTACCATAAATGGCTTCACTTTTGTCCCGCTGCTGTTGTTCTACAATCCCAAACATGTGTGACAGAAGCGTGCCATGTGATTGCAGGCCTCTCCCAGTCTTCACGCAGACAGCTGCTGTTCTGATGACAGTGCGCATACAGACCTCTCTGAGCCATTTAAACTTTAAAGATCCTCCAGAGGAGGTTGTGAGTGTGTGAGAATCACTTCTTTACTCTCTCAGCCGCTTCTCCAAAAGATCTGGTGGTTTGAAACAACCCTGTTTTCCACAAACCCTAAGGCCTTTTATTTGGGTCACAATGGGAGCGTTTATCGCCAAGATGTTGCTGCCCACCATCAGCAGTTTGGTGTTCCTGCCTGCAGCCAGTGTGGCCGCCAAGAGGGGCTTCCACATGGAGGCCATGGTCTATTTCTTCACAATGTTCTTCACAGCGGTAAGAGAATGGGTGCTTTTATAGATGTGTACTAAAAAATAGCATTATATTTATTCAATATACAATATACCCTAATATACAGAACTGAGAGATTTCAGTATCTTTTCAGCTTGTGTATCGGTCATTTGTAATGATATACTTATGCTACAGGGGCCCTTCACACAGAACATGGTCTTATGTTCAAAAACATCAGATGTAGCACAACAACATGGTAGAAAATTGGTAGAAATTTTTTTTAAAAACTAGAACTTATTTTTCTTAAAGTGGTGCTTGTGTGTGACACTAAAAAAAGCTGTGAGACGTGGCTAACTTTACATAGAAAAACAATATAAAAATGCAAAAAACCCAACATAAAAAAGACAGGTATGATATTTTCATTTCAATTAAAGCAAAATTTAGGTTTTTTTTTTTTTTTTTTTACTCTGACATGCCATCTTAACAAGGTGCAGTTCAACAATTAAACAGGAAAAACAATTAAAAAGGATAAAAAGGATCATATATATATATATATATATATATATATATATATATATATATATATATATATATATATATATATATATATATATATATATACATACACACACATAAAAAAACATGGAAAGTTTCATGTAATCTATTTTAGAGCCTTTTAAATTAAGCAGATACCTATCTATCAAGGTGACTTAGCAGTCATGTGTTTTCTCCACCTGATATCACTTGATGGAGTTTGGGTTCCTTGCCGCTGTCGCCTTTGGCTTGCTTAGTTGGGGACACTTGACATTTGATATTCAATAGTATTCTTGACATTTATTCAACAGTGCTTCTGATCTGCCTGCATTGACACTATTATTTAAGAGCTGCTGTGCAGCCAAATTATGTACCAGTTATCAATGTAAAGCTGCTTTGACACAATCTGCATTGTAAAAAGCGCTATATAAATAAAGGTGACTTGACTTGACTTGACTCTGTTCTCAGATATACCATGCATGTGACGGTCCGGGCTTGTCCATTCTCTGTTTCATGAAGTATGAGATTCTGGAGTACTTCAGCGTGTATGGCACAGCTATCTCCATGTGGGTCACACTATTAGGTGAGCAAATAATGGTAGCATCTCCATTTCCTAATCTAGAGCAAATCTCAATGTTTTGTAAAGGTATAAATCTATTTATAATAAAATACACATGCACTCCCATGGGTCAAACAAATTGATTTAAAATATTATTTTTTCGTGAGCAGTGAGACAAGTGTTTACATCTTGCATTCCGGTGTGTCATGTAAAGAATATGTGTCCATTTGCTCTCATGCAGCACTGGGAGATTTCGATGAACCCAAGCGCTCTTCGCTCACCATGTTTGGTGTGTTGACTGCGGCTGTAAGGATCTACCAGGACCGCTTGGGCTACGGCATCTACTCCGGCCCAATTGGAACAGCTGTTT
The DNA here is from genome assembly GCF_018812025.1 of Megalobrama amblycephala. NCBI lineage: Eukaryota > Metazoa > Chordata > Actinopteri > Cypriniformes > Xenocyprididae > Megalobrama > Megalobrama amblycephala. The sequence continues at coordinate 41,045,529 of NC_063047.1, forward strand.
TCATGATAACAGTCAAATGGGTGAGTCTGAGACACATCAGATGCAGTTCTTACAATAACGCATTTGACAAGCTATGTCTACATTAATCCACATGCATTTGAAAATGGCAATACTTTATCTTTAGCAACACTGTGCAAGTGAATAGAACATAGCTGGCACATGCCGGAATAATAGGTGTAATGTGCGTCACATGACTTAATGTGTCATCATTTTCAAATACTTGTTTTCACAATCCACAGTTCAATGCGAAAACAATGTTTTCAAATGTATTCACACTGAAGAGCGTCTTTAAAAAAGCAGTTTTTACAGAACAAAAACACCATCTCAGTGTGGACAGAAGCAAAAAACAGAGAAAAATATGTTTTTTAATGTATTAGATTCATGTAGTCGTAAGAGCGGAGCTGAAATAAGCTTGATGAGGAATTGTATTTTGCTCATATTGACAACATGGAAACTCAAGATTTTATTATCTACCGCAAATGCATTCACAAGGTTTTACAATATTGTTTTTTCATTGTTCCAGTTACAAAAAATGAAGGAAAAGAAAGGCCTTTATCCAGACAAAAGTGTTTATACTCAACAAGTGGGGCCAGGGTTCTGCTTCGGTGCTCTTGCTTTGATGCTTCGCTTCTATTTTGAGGTAAAAATATGATGCAGCTCTTAAACAGCTACTGCAACTGGAGGAACACATTACACAATTTGTTAGAAAAGCATGTTTGCGTAACTGCGGTAATGACTTGCTCATTTACTCCTGCAGGAGTGGGACTACGCTTATGTCCACAGTTTCTACCATGTGTCACTGGCTGTGTCCTTCATTCTGCTGCTGCCCAAGAAGAACCGCTATGCTGGGACAGGACGCAATGCAGCCAAACTTAACTGCTACACCCTCTGCTGCTGTGTATGATGCATCTTTTTATCTGAGCGAAGCTGTAGAGGTGCTTTCCTCACCCTGAAAGCTTCTTTAAGATGACAAACAGTCTCATAGTGAGCATTTAAAGGGATTGTTCACTCAAAAATAAGAATTCATGTCATTATTTGTCCCTCACATCATTCCAAATCCGTATAACTTTCTTCTGTGGAACACAAAAGGTGAAATTTAGAGTGTTGTTCATAACACAACTTCAGTTAGAGTGAATGGAGATTCGATCTGTTGAACTTGAAAAAGGGCATAATAAGGACTATATAAGTAGCATAAAGTGGTTCATAAAATATGTTATATTCCAAGTCTTCTGAAGTCGCTTTATGCGAGAAACAGGCCATGAAAGTCGCCATTCACCAAGTCTTCATATCCACCCTAGTTCTTCACGGTGAATTCACGAGAGCTCAACAATGCCCGGTTTAAGAAAAACCTTCTTTTGAGTCAGATCTTTTCAGTGAATCAGTTGATTCAGTGCACAAAATTGGTCTGAATAATTCTGCCAGGAATTCAGGAATATCAACAGACTGGAGGAGGAAAATATCAGTGTATAATGACTTAAATTTCTACATGTATCTGACTGCGTCCTTCAGTACTATAAACCACGCTGCTGCAATTACACCTACTGCTACAAGTTACGCCCCCTGCAACAAAACAGCCAATTAGGGAAAGTGATCAGAGCCAATGCCCTGATAGTTACTGATGTCATCATTAGTACCGATCTTCTTCTACTACACTTTTCTCTGTCTTTTATCTTCACTATTGCCACCAAGTGATAAGACATGCCTATCGTATTAAGGCAGGAACACACCAAGCCGAAGGTCGGCCGTCGAGCAGTTTTTGTTTGTCGGCCGACTCAGTTTTCTCAGTGTGTTCTGTACTGTTGGCTGAAGTTGGTCCTCGTCTGCTTTTTTTCGGCCGATTCGACATGTTGAATCGGCATCAGAGCTCATCGGTCCGTCTGGCCATCTGATCATTCTGACTGGCTGTTCAGCTACTGCCACCTGCTGGTACGGAAAGGCATTTCATCTTACATAGGCGCAGAACGGACGTGCTACTTGGCCGTCGGGTGTCGAGCGTCGGTTTGGTGTGTCAGGGCAATTTTGGACCCAGACGCTGAGCCAACTCCGCAGTCTGCTTTGGTCACCACTAGTACGTCGGCGTCGGCTTGGTGTGTTCCTGCCTTTACAATAGAATAGGTCACAGATGGCAGAACTCATCCTGTTTGTTTTCACAGAAGAAAGTTATACAGGTTTGGAACAACATGAGGGAGATTAAATGATAACAGAATTGTCATTTTTAAGTGAATTATACCTTTAATTTCCCAGAAAGTGTCCCTCATGTTAATCACACTCCTTTTCTCAATGGCAGACATCACAACCTCAGATGAAGGAAAAAGCACGGACTATCTGGACTACTTCTCAAAAACCCTGGATGCGGACCTGTGGTCCTGGCCTGCCGTTACACAAATCCCGGCCACGCACCATGTAATGCAAGAAACTGTGTCTGTTAACAGCACCCTGAAAGTGAGGACAGTTATACGACCTCCCAGCAGGCCAAGTATGCCTTGGACAACTTATTCATAGGGAGAGCATGATGCCCTGATAGTCAAAATCACTGAAAAGATACTGAAACATATGTTTAAAGACTAAAGCAAGATAAAGACTGTGACAGTGAAGACTATCCCTATGACAAGGAGAGTTCATCTGAAAAGAAAAGACCAAGACTAAAACTGGATTTGACTCCTCAAATCCAGCTGGAAAGTTTATGAGTCACAAAAAAACAGCAGACACATAATCTATCCAAAAAGAATAAACTGTCTTTCAAAGGTTCCTCAGTAGGGACCACTTGTCTATGTACATTTAAGAGACTATAAAAGAGGTCATTT